>NC_043990.1:5290683-5573183 GCF_902150065.1 Myripristis murdjan
CGCTCATGCTGCCTTCATGGGCTGCCGGAAAGTCTTAAATTTAGAATCGGGCGTAGGTGAATGGCCCCAATGCTCGCCTCAAAATTTGGTCAGATTTCCTCAAAATCACAAAAGGCGTTTGTCTCACTCGATATAGAAAGCTGGTCAATAAATAGTGATGTTAACACACTAGTTGAATGAACAGTGACATATAAAAGCTTTGCATGGTTGGTTACATCGAGTGGTTCAGTTTTATCGTAGGTACAACAGCTCAAATATGGCTTTGGATATTCTGAAATGTCAATAAAATATATGTGACCTTTGGGTAAAAATAATAATAATAATGAAAAACTGATAAATTTGTGTGTTTTTTTGTTTGTTTGTTTGTTTTCGCAATGTTATAATCGCCAAGGGATTCTTTGTTTTTGTCTTTGGATTCTAATCAGCTCTTTATTTGATTCTAATTAGTTCTTGAGTCTTTATATTTTTCGTGAATTTGTATTTTCAGAGATTTTCACGTGACAGAAACCTTATGATCCTTATTAACAACTGCTGATAAGGTGAAACTGTATTTTCACTACTTATGATATGCTATTGTTTGGGATTTTGTGTACATAATAAACATAATTATCTGCTTTCTCAGTCGTTTAAAAAAAAAAAAAAAAAACACGACAGGCTCTTCTGACTTTGTGGCGTCCATCCGTTTTGTTGTTATTTCTGCCCCAAAAGCACTTGAACGCCACAAATCAGATTTACCACTTCCGCGCTGGGGATTGGGTGGTTTTACGAGGCACACTTGAAGGCACCACGACAGCACCAGCGGCTGCGGACGGACAAGGTAGGAGCTGTCAGGGTGTCTGGCTGTGATTTTTCTGCCATAAATCATGAAATATCAGCGGGGGGGGAACAGTTTTATACCTCTGAGTGAGTCTTAGATGTTAGTTGTCCATTTTAAACAGAGTTGTCGTGCCGCTGGTGGCTAATTAAGAGCTAATTTGGCTAAACCGGCAGCTGTCAAAACAAACCGGCTGGCTCCTGACAGCGCTAACGGCAAGCTAACCGCGGCTAGCCCGCCTGTGAGGCTGAATATCACCGCAAAGTCAGCCAAGATTTTTCTGGAAAATGCGAGCAGTGGCGATAAAACATTGTGTTAGGCGGTAGTCAAAGTGTCATCCGATAATGGTGTGTGGTTGTCATGTTTATTCCTCTGAAACGGGCCCGTTTTGTGATGGGTGGGGGTCCGGCGGGGCTAACTTACTGACGCTAGCCTCGCAGGAATAACTTTAGTTTTTTAGCACTTTGTTTATTTAACACTGACAGCTGTGTGGCTAAACTGTAACGTGACCGTATGAATTATTAATTACTGACTCATTAACTAACTGACGAGCCGGCTTGTGTTTGAGGTAATTCATTTTTCTGTGAGTTTTTGCTGTGGTTGGCCATGCGGAAGTGGCTGGAAAAGATTGAGTTAGCCGGACACAACTTTAAGAGAAGTGCATTTATAGTCCAGTCATTTTATGAAAAAACCTAGGACAAATTGCAAGAGAAGCAAACTCAACTGGTTTTGTATCCTCAGTTTGTCCTGAGTGAGGGGAAAAAAGTCCCAGGAAATCCCATTGGTGGAAAGTTTTGAAAATCACCTATTTATGACCATATAATACTAAAAAACAGCCTTTTTAACACACAGGGGGAAGGGGTTCAAAATTTTACTTTCAGATATCACTATAAAAATTCACAAGTTAATTACACACACAAAAACAAGGGAAAAAAAGTCAATTACAAGTTCTTTGAATTATTCTGTTTACACATGCATATCACACATTATCTGATTTGATATGTGCTAATATGGAATATAAGGAATAAATGCCAGAACAGATATTTAAACAGTGAATTAAAAGGTTTCTATATATATAGTAACCTTTTAATTCACTGTTACATAGTAACCTTTTAATTCAAGGTTAGTATATATATATTAACCTTGCAATTCACTGTTTAAATGTCTCTTCTGGTAGTTATTCCTTATATTCCTTATTAGCGCATATCAAATCAGATAATGTGTGATATGCATGTGTAAACAGAATAATTCAAAGAACTTGTAATTGACTTTTTTTCCCTTGTTTTTGTGTGTGTAATTAACTTGTGAATTTTTATAGTGATATCCGAAAATAAATGTTGAACCCCTTTCCCCTGTGTGTTAAAAACAGTGTTTTTTGGTAATGTGTGGTCATAAATAGGTGATTTTCAAAACTTTCCACCAATGGGATTTCTTGGGACTTTTTTTCCCTCACTCAGGACAAACTGAGGATACAAAATCAGTTGAGATTGCTTCTCTTGCAATTTGTCCTAGGTTGACCCCAATTTTGGCCTAAAATTACTGGACTATTAAATTGAAGGCAAAAGTTAAATGACAACCACGACGACTGCTGTAGTAAACAAAACAGTTACTGTGTAAGTAATGTTACCGTTTTTTTCTGGTTACTTATGCACTATCTTTGAAACTATTGGCTATTTTCTTTTTTTTATACACCCAACCAGCAAAAAATTCTCGCAAAACTCTTCAAATTCCTTTAAAAAGAGGTGTTTTTCCATCAATATACTGCACACAAACCATCATTTGCATAAACGCCAACTATACACTGATAGTATGAGTGAAAAACAGTTGAAAATAAAAACACTTGTGTTAGAAAAAAAGAACAG
The DNA here is from genome assembly GCF_902150065.1 of Myripristis murdjan. Classification (NCBI taxonomy): domain Eukaryota; kingdom Metazoa; phylum Chordata; class Actinopteri; order Holocentriformes; family Holocentridae; genus Myripristis; species Myripristis murdjan. The sequence goes on from NC_043990.1 coordinate 5,293,360, forward strand.
GAAAAAATCTGGCCTTATTTGTGGGTCTGACTATAAGACTTCATCTTACTTCTTCACCTCCTCTTCCTCCTCCTCCTCTAGTTCTCACCTGTCTTGCTCTCTGTTGGTCTCAGTTGTTGTCCAAATGTTTACCTGTGGCTCTAGCTCTGATTTCTAAGTGATCTCATTTGTTTTCTCATGTGTAAATGTGGAGCAGCAGTTGGCAAAACAGTAAATACAGAGTCATTATAGAGACCAGTGTTTTACAATTTTGCAAAAAGTGTGTTATAAAATGAAAAAACTGAGTGTAAAGCAGAGAATGTGCATTGATTTTGACACGCTTGGTAAATGCATCGGCCACAAGTGTTAAAGGTTTCGGAGTCAGAGCTTCAAGAATCACTGTCATGTTTAAGCATTCAGAAAAAAAAAAACAAAAAACTGTAGCATCGTGATACAGTTCAGCAACAATTTAACAATAATATGGACTGTTAATGCAGATTAATAACATCGGGGCAATAGGAAATAAAATAGACCTGGACACCTGAACGCCGCACCTAAACGTGCCTGTCGGGCTGCACAATATGGACCAGATTTCACACCTCGATATTTATGCCAGATATCTGGATAGCGATGCGATATATGACATGCCTATGGGTTCATACCTTTTGGAAATTTTGAGTGTAGCAACAGTGGAAATTAAACAGAATAATACCAACTTTAGTCACTTCACACGGTATTTTATTGATCAGAACAGACCGATCAGTGTCTTAGGCTGACCATAACCCTAAATTTGATATCGTCCATATTGTTGCCTAATGAGATATTAATATCTCACATGTTGATGATAATGATACCTCGTTCAGCCGCACCCTCAGGTCTGAATCACCCTGAGATACCTTGAGGATGTGTCACTGCAGAGAGCCAGGTCACGTCTTTGCTTGCTCATCAGTTCATCAGCTGAGCTCCGCCGTCGCCGAGCCGCGTTCAAAACAAAGAGCACCAGTGATGGGAGTCGCGCCCCCGTAGACCCTCACCATTGTCCCCTTAATGAAGTGTTAGCCTGGCTGATGTGTGTTGCTCAGCATCCGGCCGGTCACAGGATCCACAGCCGGCGCGCCGTAAACATTTCTTTACACAGCGACCACTGTTTCAGCCGGGTCAGTCGGCCGAGGCCGTCCGAGCAGGAGGCTGCAGGCTGTTGACAAGCATCCTGTTTAGTTAAATTCATTTTTTGACTATAGGTCACATTGTCCCAGTGTTAGCCAGCACCTTTAACTCGATTACCAGACAACTGGGCGTTTAGTACGGATGGGAAAAGGAATAGATTCGGTTACAAATCGTGATTTTTTTTTTTTGTTTGCTGACCTACCAGTTAGAGTGCAACAGATCGCCATGTGAGCAGTTCAAACAAACATCTAGATAGCATACCCTATAAAAAATAAAATATATTTATAGAATATCTATGACTTTTCACCTTTGAACTATATGTATAATGAAATATATCTGCAAAATATCTATAGATCAGAATATGTATATATGAAACACATCTACACTTAAAGTCAAACGTCTTGAAGAACTTTGGTTTAATCTTTTGGAAGGTAAAGATGAGTTGGACATGAGCGCTGCTGGTCAAGTGTTGTGGTAACATGACCAACCTGCAGCCTGTATCGCCCGTATCAGGTTCAGCTTAGTCAGGAAGCAAAAAAAAAAAAACACTTTTTATTTTCCTGCTGGCTTTATACCTGTAGGCCTGCAGTAAATGTTAAAGGCTCAAAGTCGGTGTGTCTGACCAGCTCATGATTAGTGTCTTTGGATGTGTGATTCAGCTGTTTTGCAAAAAAAAAAAAAAGAAATCCAAAATCATACAATATCATAAAATCCAGCAGCAATAAATGCAGAATTGCAAACATGGCGAATCAGCAATCGAGTGTTTAGAGATTAGAGCGTTAGAGCATTACTTTCAGGAATTTTTTTTTTTTTGCTTTTATTTTTGCTCTGTTCTCATGTTTCATCAGTGAAAAACGTGGAAATCTTTTTGCTTATCCTTTAACTAACCCAGCATCTCCTCCTCCTCCTCCTCCCGTGTCTCCTGCGTCCTCAGATGCAGACTATAAAGTGTGTTGTGGTGGGCGACGGCGCCGTGGGGAAAACCTGCCTGCTCATCTCCTACACCACCAACAAGTTTCCCTCGGAGTACGTCCCCACGGTGAGTGCTGCTCCACCCGCCGCCGCAGGTGACACGACACGAATCGAACGCACCCGCCCCGCTCTGTCCACATGTGTTTCCTCAGGATCGAACCTGCAGCTGCTTTCAACAACATGAGACACAACAAACAAACCACCTGCCAGGTTTCCTTTACAGCGGCAACAGATCATAAGTGACAGTGAAGCCACTGCGTTAACATCACTAACCACAGTTATCATTATCACACTGATTTTTTTTTGACATTAGTATAATTATTAATTTAATTATACATGTGGAAATAAGGAATCCCACATCTAGAGGACCTTGTTGTCTTCTTTTTTCTTTTTAATGTTTATAACCAACGTGAATTCCTTTCTTCTCTTAACTACTGTTGAGCACATTGCATCCTCATGTGCAAAATATGCCATCTACGGTAAATGAAGTTAAATTGTTTGGTTATAGCACATGAGCAATATTTAATTACTTGGTTATAGTTCATGTTGTCAAACCCAGTGATGTGCCGCTCAGTCAGATTTGATCTGAAATCCGCTGGGTTGCTTCATGGCACAAAACAGGAACCACTTTACGGTACAAGTTTTATTTTTTACACAAACATAAAGATGCGTCTTCTGCGGAGTTTGCCAGCATTACTGCAAAACATCTGGTACATCTGGTGCTGGTTAAAAACTGATGTTGGGAATTATTAGTAATAAGGAGATTAATCAATTAGTTGTCAATAGATTATTGGTTTTAGATATTCATGAAGTAAAAATGCCAAACATTTGTTGATTCCAGTTTCAATAAGATTCTAAGACTTCCCTTCCCTGTCTTCCCTTTTCCCCTTCATATCTTTATAAAATTAATAATTTGTTGTTTTTTAGTCTGTTGGTCAGACTATGGAAGACATTTGAAGCATCATTTCGGTATTTGATCACCTCCTATGAGACTTTGGCTTCATTTTTGGCACTAAGTAATGTGGTATCATTTTGTTTTGACGGTCCAGTGTTAATAATCAACTTTGTATCAACCCTAAATTTATCCCTAATTGATATTGAGTTGGGTGTTTACACTGGACTGGTTACATTAACTCAATTGTGAAGCTCAACTGAGACTAAGGTGATTTTCGGTTGAATAGTAACATTGGGCAAATAAAGTATCACCAATGATCAGTTAGGTAATTGAAAAAGATCATTGATAGATGATAAAACGCTGATTAGGAAGGACTGTTTCAGTAAAGTCTGTTTTGTGTGTGTGTGTGTGTGTATGTGAGAGAGAGAGAGGTAGAGAGAGAGAGAGAGAGAGAGAGGTAGAGAGAGGTAGAGAGAGAGAGAGAGAGAGAGAGAGAGAGAGAGAGAGGTAGAGAGACTGTGTGAGAGACTGTGCACCTGCAGTTTTAACACACTGGATGGCTGTTCCCCTTGTTTCTCTCAAGATTTCCTGTTTTATTCCGTAGCGATAAGGAACAATGTGTGACTGTGTGACTGTGTGTGTGTGTGTGTGTGTGTGTGTGTGTGTGTGTGTGTGTGTGTGTGGGAACTGGACTCACACGGTCTGCAGTCTCATGTCAGCTGTGGTTCAGCCTGTCAGCTCAGCTTCACCCGTCCTGCAGACTCTGTCTTTTTGGTTTGCCACAGTCAGAAAACAGCTGACTGTGGACGGGCCGGGACGTCCCGTCGGAGGCCGCCGGCCGCCGGACGTTAGATCTGCCCCGCTGACTGCAGGGAAACCCATGAGCTGCACTGTCTCCTGTTTTCTGTTTTCCTCCATCTTCCTGTCTCTTTCCATATTGCTCTCTTGTTGTTCTTCTGTTATTCTGACCTGTTTCATCATTTCGTCGACTTTTCTCCTCTCTCTCTTTCTCTCTCTTCATTTCAGTTCTCTCTCTCTCTCTCTCTTCATTTGAGTTCTCTCTCTCTCTCTCTGGAGCCGCTGCGTCTCTTTCAGTCCGCAAGAGGATTGCAGAACCAACAGTGATGACTCAGCTTTCTCTTCTTCCTCTCTCTGTCTCTCTTCTTCTTCCGCCATCATTATAGAAACATTTAATTTCACTCCGTCATTGAAAATAGTGAAATCACTCAGATCACATTGTAAACATTAACATTTTTTACATTTTTATATCATGTTGATGATTATACATACATGAGATACACACATATCTCAGGTGGTGAATTGATAAACGTGAACACAGTATCTAGGATAATAATTTTTGTAATTTTAATTATAGAGGTGGGGCCGTAACCTCTTCAGAAAATTAATTTGATGTTGTTATGTTTAAAATATACATACAGTTTCTCTTTTTATTCGAAAACAACCTGAAAATTTCTAACAGGATCTGAAAACAAAGATGCAGACAGAGGTAAACAGACTTTAGAGGACCATGCCAGTGATTCAGCATGTTTAGTCCACACTGCAAAAACACAAAATCTTACCAAGATTATTTGTCTTATTTCAAGTCAAAAATGTCTTATTTCTAGTCAAAATATCTCATTACACTTAAAATAAGACATGATCACCTCAGAAGTAACTTGTTTTTAGACAATTTTCACTTGTTTCAAGTGAAAATTCACTTGAAACAAGTGAAAATTTGCTTTTCATTGGCAAAATTTGCCAGTAGAAAAAGTGAAAATTCACTTGAAATAAGTGAAAATTAGCTAGAAACGAGAAACAAATTTTGCCAATGAAACAAGCAAATTTTCACTTGTTTCAAGCAAATTCACTTGAAACAAGAGACAATTGTCTAAAAACAAGTTACTTCTGAGCTGATCATGTCTTATTTTAAGTGTAATGAGATATTTTGACTAGGAATAAGACATTTTTGACTTGAAATAAGACAAATAATCTTGGTAAGATTTTGAGTTTTTGCAGTGTAAAATCTACAAAATTTATAAACCTCATGTCTCTGCTAATCTTTTCCCAAAGCGAGCAGCTAGAAAAGGCTAGAACTGTGACATCATGTTTCCTCCCTTTTCTCCAGCCGTTGGTTTCCATTTATTCCACCACGATATGAAAATGAACTTTCAGAGACTTCAGACTTTCTTCACACCAGTTCTTCACCTCCCTAGAATAAAGTCCTCCACATGAGTTTTCCTAAAAGCAGCAGCACTGGTGTGTTTTGAGGAGTTTTTGAAACTGGAAGGGAGTGAAACGCCTCCTCCGCCATGGAAAATAGTCCCCGGGGAGCCACAGCCAATTATCAGCTGTGTGGTTTATGAATGTTGAGGATTTTGTTAGCCACTGAAGCAGAACATTATATGGTTTTTTTTTTTTTTTCCAGCAAAAATTTGATTAAATTGTTGTGAAATATGATTTGCAAAATGGTTTGTTGCAATGGAAAATGGGGGGAAATTGTAATTAATGGGCCAAACATTCAAAATGAGTGGAAGGGTCCTTTTTAAATTCTGAGAGTATCAAAGATAGATGCTTTAGTCTGGATGGTTTGGACAGGTTTTAGCAGGGTGAGTTCATTTTAACCCAAACTGGAAGTGATAGGAATGATGTGTGTAACTGGAAGCTGAAGAGTTGGGTCGCAGTGAAGCGTTCCTTCCACCAGGGAAAATAGTCCCCTGGGGAGACGTTTGCTTTCCGCAGCCAATTATCAGCCGTGTGGTTTCTGAATGTTGACGATGTTGTTGGCGCTGAAGCAGAACATCGTAAGGCAGCCAAAAACTCACCTTTGAGACGGGATGGAGTTTGAGGCGTGGTCGTGTGTAAAAACCGAGGTTCACCTGCTGGGCTCAGGCTGACATTCAGAGAAACCACAGCGTCGTGATCCGTCTGTTTCCAGCAGCCTCTCTGGTCCGAGCTACGCCCACACACATTATCATCACAAACCTCTGTGTGTGTGTGTGTGTGTGTGAGTGTGTGTGTGTGTGTGTGTGTGTTTCAATGAATGCAGGTGTGTTTGGACGCATGTTGGTGTTGCATGGATGTTTGCATTTCAGTGTGTGTGTTTGTGTGCACATCACTGTTAATTTCAGGGTGTGAATGAGGTATCTGAGGTGTGTGTGTGCATGTGTGTGTGTGTGTGTGTGTGTTCATACCTCACCCCGGTGCCATGCCCCAACGTGTCACACAGTGTTTATGTCTAAACTTGAACTGCCTACCGCCTCGGTCCCTGTGTGTGTGTGTTTTCTGTGGGTTACACTGTGTGTGTGTTTGGTCGCTTCTCAGTTCTCAGAAAACAAACTTAACGTTAAAGGTGCATTATATAATCTAGTAACTTTCTATCGAGGACCATAAAATCTCAGCACTCGGAGAAGTAAAAAAACTCTTCAGCTGCTGGTATTGATCACCAACTATTCAAAGTAAACTAAAACGAGGAAACACACTCAAAAGACAAAGAGATTAAAAATAGACAAAGGCTGTATTGTGCAACTCTAAAATAAACAAAATCAAAAAAACATTTCCTAAGACAAAATGCATGAAAGCGTGTTTGAAATAGTGCTTCAAAAAATGAGACGTCGTAGATTATGTAACCAAATCTGAAGCCGCAGTTTGAGTCGTCTGTCAGCCTGCCCGCATAAATAAATAAACAGCGAACGAAGGGTGATGCTGTTGCAGGGATTTAGGGAGGAAGACGAACATTTCTAATTCTTGCAGCCGTTTCCCTTCCTGAAGGCGGCTCCTTCTTCCTGCAGTGTGTCTGTCTGTCTGTCTGTCTGTCTGTCTGTCTGTGCTTGGCAGCGTCTTGAAGGTGAAACAGTGTGTCTGCAGGCTACAGCAGCAGGCCGCCGATGTGTTGAAGAGGCGGAGTGTATTCAAACAGGCAACACACCGGGTTCAGCTCAGAAAACACACAGACAGGAGTCGAGGTTTTGCAGGCGTGTTGAGACGGTTCAGCAGCCCGAGGGGGCGAGGATGATGAAACAGAGAGGAAGAGGGAGGGGTACCGAGCCCGGAGAGACCGGAGGAACATGCACACCAGAACTGCCGGGTGTAAAAAGCTTTAAAGTGCTATTTCACGTCGGTATGACATGGTCACTTCTCGGTAGCCTTAGCTCAGCGTAAATACACCTAAAAGTGTCAGCAGTGTTGTTTCTCCTGGTCGTCAGAGTCCAAATCTGCTTCCACTTATTTCCTGGCCCTCGCCTAAAATAGTAGTTTTGAGGCATAAACCAACTGCGGTGATTAAAAAGTAAAGGAAATCTTTTTCTGCCCTAAAGAAATCGGCTGTTGGCTCTTAAATTGCGGGTATCTGTCAGTGGGGGAAATGTTTACTCACACACTAAAGCGTGATTTGACTCTGCCTCCGGGCTGCACGGTGAATATCCATCAAGACGTCAAAACAAACTGATGCCATGTATCTCAGATTGTCTTGTCAACTGTAACGTTAGCCGCCGTAGTTACTTTCAGATCTTTTTTATTTATTTAAAAATGCATGTGTGTGTTTACATGGAAGTAAGGCTGCTGAAAATGAGTTATGTCACAACAAAGTGAAATGCTCCTTTAAGACAGGATACGGATTACAATGTTTTGTAACTTGATTTCTCTAATAACCAGTTTTCAGAGATCCAGCGTGTGTTGATGTTCCCACCAGTAATTCAGTCAGAGTTAAATCAACAATGCTAAATTCATAGATTCATAGAGATTTGTCCTACCTGGTCAAAAGAGCGCATCTCTAACTGTGGTAATACTGCCACTTAGTATAGTGCTAAGGCATGGGACAATATGAGCATGTCATGGTTATGATTATTAAAATAATTTCAATTTACGATATTATCCTGATCATTTACGATATTATCCTGATCATCAAAATATGCATAAAACTGGCTAAAAATGGCATTAAAAATACTGGAATCGTTTTATGTTACATTTTGTCAGGAAGCTTGTTTTTGCTGCGTCACAGGTAGGATACACATTTTTTAGTGAACATCTTTTTTTAGAGAATTAAAGAAAACAACAACCCAAGATTCAGACCTGCCAGCACTACAACTCTGCAGGACTGTGCGTTAGTGAGCTAGACAGCTTTTTCAGGTCACTGATGTGATGATATTCATGATTATCTTTATTTATTTATTTATTTATTTACTTATTTTTTGGAAAATGTAGATCATACATTACGCACAAACTCAATCATCAAAGCCATAGGCTGAAAAAAAAAAAAAAGTTTGTCTACAAGTTCAAAAAAAGGAGTAGGAGGAAGTTAAAGCTTATTATTTCCTACCCCATTGTAACATCATACATTAACACGGTCAGTATACAACTCATAATTTGTTTTCCAAACATGTTACATGATCAGTAGTTCTGGAAATATAACAATAAATTAACAGAAATTCAAGAAAATATGTAATTCTGGAGATATAACAGATAAGAAAATGTAAAAATAAATAATAAATTATTAATGCTGCTCATCACATCCCAATTTATGACGTTCACCATGATCAACTAGTGCTTTTTATCAGGATGCGTAATAAAATCCTATCCTGTCACATCCCTAATTGTGTTGCCTGATTCCACAATCCACATGAATAAAATAGCTATTCATAACTGTGAAAAGGTCCAGGTTTGTAACTTTAACAAACCTAGAAATTTAAATCGCTGAATTGCACATAAATCTACTCCAGCAGCACTGCTAAACTTAACTTAATCTGTACATCCGAGACTGAGATTTGACTTCATGTTAGGCCAGTTTAGGCTGCATTTTAACTGCATGTGAAGCCCAGCTGTTTGTGTTTCATCCCCATCTGTTCAATAACACGCCCAGTACAGTAAGGACACCTAATCCCTGTGCGAACCTGCTGCAAGGACAGGAGCTGCGGGCTAGCTAGCACCGACTAAATGCTGTGATGTAACGCAGCAGGGAGTTTCTTGCAGTGACTCATCGTGGTTTTGTTTGCCCTTGTGGGGAAAAGCAGAACAGAAAAAAGAAATACCCTCCATACCTGCAGAGGGACTCGGGGGGTCAGAGTGACGCCGGGGGAGGCTCAGGAATGCTGTCAGGAATCTGTCTGCTCCCTGCAGGACGACACAACATCACAGTTACATTCACAGCTCGGCCTCGTCCAGAGCCACTCGCAGGGAGAGCAGCAGCAGATCAGCCTCAGTCCGAACACCCAGCACTGAGAGCAGCTACGATACAGACGGGCCAAGAAAACAGGGTCTGAAGGTTCCATATATATAATATTTGTTGACCATCAGCACTTCTATGGAGGTCCTGTGCTGATCTGATCACCCAGCTGGCTGGTAAAATAGTCATAAATAACCTTTATTTATACAGCACTTAATACAGTGGACAAGGCAAGATAAAAACAATTTAAAAGTCACACAGCACAAAGGACGAAATGTGGAAGCAGAAGGAGCAACATGTCATAAAAGTGTCATAAAACAGAGGCAAGAGAACGATAAGCACAATAAAACAATATAAAATAATTAAGATAATAAATATGTAAGTCATAAAGTAAAAGTTAAGAGAATGTCTTTACATAAAAGCAGGTTTTAAGAAGCAACTTAAAAGCTCTAGCCTTCGATTCTCAGGCAGGCACTTCCACACTTAATAATAGTGATAATACATTTTATTTAAAGAGCATGTTCCAACCAATAAGCACAAAGAACTGAACAAGGTGAGAGATTTCAAAACAATAGCAGTAGCAACATTAAAGAGTTGCAAGAGCTAAACTCATGCATGTTCGCACAATTTAATAACATAAGCACCATTGGGAACATTTGCAAAAGGTGAAAAAAAAAAAAATTAAAAACTCGGGCTTGTGAGCCAAGGAAGAAAATACTCTCTGTACTCTCAGGAAAAGCCATTTTGTCACTCGGAGGAGAGAAGGTCTGAACTATAACTAGGGAGTAAGACCTTGAAGGACTTTAAAAGCGATCAGTAAGACCTCATAAAGTCAGCTGTTCAAACCTGCGGGTCGTCAGTGTGAAGGCGGACGAGGCCGGGTGAACGTGCTCGTGTCTCTCAGTGGCTAAAAGCCCGGCAGCTGTATTTGGCACCAGCTGCAGGCAGGAGATGGATTTCTAATTGAGGTCTGAGCGAAGAGAATTACAGTAATCTAGTCCAGCCAAAATAAAGACATGGACAGCCTTCTCGAGCACATCCGATGACTTCAGAAAATACAACAAGGGCCTAATTTTCGCCACGTTCCTGAGTCGAAGACAGCCGATAACCCCAGAGTCTAAAATAACTCTCAGATAATGATTAACATTCATGGCCGGGCTGCCCAGATTAGACCGGAGGAAATTCACACTTTTTTTTTGGAAGGATGTCGGATTTAGAGTCGGTTTAGGAGGAAGTTTTGAGACGTCCGGCGCTTCCTGCCAGAGAAACACGACGTAACGTGACCCTCATGTTTTTGGTTTCTCTGCCTCGGTGTTCCTCTCCTGTCTGCTCCCTCTGATTCGCTCATGGGGACAGCAAAGAGACAAAAAAAACAACCCTTTCGTGGAAAAACTAATAGCGGGGCTGGAATGAGGTGAAACCTGTTACGCTCATCTGCTGGAGACACACACACACACACACACACACACACAAAGTCTGTCTCCAGGACATGCAGATGAAGAAACATACCCTTCCTGTTTTGTTTAGAATAACTTGTCAGGCTGTATGGCTTAATCTAATTTTTACTTCCTTTTTTTCCACCACTTCCTCTCTCTCTCTCTTTTCCTGTGTGTGTGTGTGTGTGTGACCCTCTCCTCCCATAATCCCTCTGTCCTCCCCGCTCCGTCTCTTCAGGTGTTTGATAACTATGCGGTGACGGTGATGATCGGTGGAGAGCCCTACACTCTGGGACTGTTTGACACTGCAGGTAAACACACAAGTTTGTCAGGTTCCCCCCTCACTTCTTATAAAGTCTGAAGAGTTGAAGGTTAATATGTAAACACACAGAGTTAATAGGATTAAAAGCACCAGTAGAAGTTATTATTTGTTTACATTCAAAAGCAGGTGAAGCTGCTTTTAGTCGTCCCTCCAAAAGGATCCACCTGCCTGATGAAACAGAAGAAACACAAAAGCATAAGAACATTTTATGCCGAAATAAGGGACTCCAGATCGATCCTGACTTCAATCTAATGTGAAAATGAATGAAATATTTGCCTTTTAAAGTTCCCCTCCACTCAAAAATCTGTTTTTCTTTGGTTTATGTCCCCTAAAATGTGTGACCTTGCCTATACGGACTCGTATTCCAAAAATCAACAACACAACTCGAAGTGGCCGCTTCACATGAACAATATCAATCGGCAGATTTCTTAGTTGCACTAATATTGTTGATGTGAAGCAGCCATTTCGAGTTGGTCTTGTAGATTTTTTTGAAATTCAAACAGTCATGTGAGGGGGTGGTAGAGAAGGGAGGAAAAAACTCGTCAACACGCCCACAAGTGATGGGCGGAGAAGAGCGAACGAGAGATGATGTGAACTGATTGTGTTCAGTGGGGCCGTCATGACGAGGCAGCGGAAAACGAAATTCAGAAAAGTACCCGGTGCCAAAAACAACATGTAGTGTGTACAGCTTTTGAATCCCTGGGTCTGAGAAAATCTGGGTTGATACACAAATGGTTAAACCTTTTCACTCCCTGAACTGCTGGGGAGCCCTTGAGCAAAGAGCAGAAACCCCTCTGGGCTCTCGCGCTGCCCTGAGCTGTGCTGAGGATGTGCTCAGTGAACCTTAAAGGATAAAACCTGCATTAAGATTAAAAGTGGAGGTGACCTCACATCATACCATAGAAGCATTTTCCTTTGTTAATGTTGCTGTGTGTCTCCCCCTGCAGGTCAGGAGGATTACGACAGACTGCGACCCCTCAGCTACCCTCAGACCGACGTCTTCCTCGTCTGTTTCTCCGTTGTATCGCCTTCGTCCTTCGAAAACGTCCGGGAAAAGGTACGCTGACTTTGTCTTTGCTCAGGATAGTTTGGTACACGTATGTTCTTCCTTTACCTGTCGTTACTGTCCAGTCACCAGTGACCATGATGTCACCCATAGCTATCACAGATATAGCTATCAATAATCCCTATTAGTCAGTAGTAACTCTTTTGTATCATGAAGGCTTGATCTTTTATATTTCATGATTTTTCCTCCTGTTTTTTGCTGCTGTTGCACTGACAAAATTTCTCTTTGTGGATCAATAACGCTCATAAAGAAACCCATAACATCAACAAATCAAACTGCTGAATATTGTTTTCATATTAATAAATATCTGTATTGCTACTCTGTACCTCCGTTTGATGTGACACCCCCGTTTCCAGCCTATAGCCGGTTGACAAAAGTGTCTGTTGCTATTTGTTGTTCTGGAAAAATCCTCTGGTGCACAGAAAGTGTTTTATTTGTAGTAAACAGAAGGAAAAACAACTGGGCAGTTAGACTGAGCAGTGAGAGCCACCATGGCTGAACAGACAAAGAAGACAGAAGACAGAAACACCACAGCGATTAGACGTAAAATTTTAATAATAATAATAATAATAATACATTTTATTCATAATCGCCTTTCTCGACACTCAAGGACACTTTACAGTGATAAAACAAGTACAATAAAACAACAGATAAAAGCTATACACGGTAAACAGAAAAGAAATGGAGAAATGGAACAAAGTAGTTACAGTTAAAGAGAATAGGCTATCTTGAACAGGTGTGTTTTGAGTCTGGATTTGAACAGTGTTATCTCCCTCTCTGCTCAGTGGGTGCCGGAGATTTCGCACCACTGTCCCCACACCCCCTTCCTGCTGGTCGGGACGCAGGTCGACCTGAGAGACGACAGCAACACTGTGGAGAAACTGGCCAAGAACAAGCAGCGGCCCCTCAACCCCGAGAGCGGAGACAAGCTGGCCCGGGACCTGCGGGCCGTCAAATACGTGGAGTGTTCAGCTCTCACACAGGTGAGCGCAGAGCGACACTGTGTGTGTGTGCGTGTGTGTGTGTGTGTGTGTGTGTGTGTGTGAAGGTAAGATCAGATGAGATAAACCTCACTCATTTCTCTGAAAGGAAATTGTACACTTACAGGCTTCGAGTTGAAACAACACAAATGACCTTGGCTTCGACTATGATGTCAAACCACCTCACCTTCTCTTCTGAATCATTTAATTTTGTGTCTTTCTTGTATCTCGACATTATTGCAAATGAGGGAAGCTTCAGTGAAGAGGGAACTACACTTTAATTTATAATTTGTTTCTTGTTTCTCGCTAATTTTCACTTATTTCAAGTGAATTTTCACTTTTTCCACTGGCAAATTTTGCCAATGAAACAAGCAAATTTTCACTTGTTTCAAGTGAATTTTCACTTGAAACAAGAGACAATTGTCTAAAAACAAGTTACTTCTGAGGTGATCATGTCTTATTTTAAGTATAATGAGATATTTTGACTTAAAATAAGACATTTTTGACTTGAAATTAGACAAATAATCTTGGTAAGATTTTGCGTTTTTGCAGTGTTGACTTCTCCAAAACTTGTATAAAATTATAACCTGGCTCCATAACTTTTCCATGGCCTGGAAATTGTGTTTTCAAATGTACTTTTTCAGATAATTCATGAACCCTGGGACTCTTTACATGTTCTTTTTTTATTCAGTGGCTTCCAACACTGCTGATGAAAACGCACTTCAGTCGTATTTAATTTTGCGACACTGATCTTTCTCTTTCTCCTTCTCTTTCTTTCTCTTTCTCTCTCTCCCTCTCTCAGCGGGGTCTGAAGAACGTGTTTGACGAGGCCATCCTGGCGGCCCTGGAGCCTCCGGAGACCAAACCCAAGAAGCGCTGCGTCCTGCTATAGACGCCGAGGAAGAGGGAGGAGGACGATCGAGGACGACGACGAGTGGACGTGGGACCGGACGACTGGAGACGGGAGGAGCGGGAGGGGAGTACAGAGGGGAGGAGGGGGGAGGGAGGAGGGGAGGGGACGGACGTGGACGTGGTAGACACTCGTTTTAACAGTGCCTTCAGCGGTAGCGACTAAAAAGAGGTGCGGTGTTGGGCTGGACGGTCTCTCGGCAGGCTATATTTTCATCATAGATACGTGTCGCTCTAACACATCTAACAAGTTTGAACAACACTCCTCGCTGAGCCGGGAAACAGAGGTTTCATAATGAGAGGAGGCAGGTCTGAGCCTCAAACGCCTTAAAGATACAAACTGTGGATGAAGTCGAAGGTTACAGCAAAACACTCCTGGCCTGGCAAACGCCTCAAAATTCAGCAGGTCCCACGCGGACAGTCTGGAAACGAAAAGCTTTGGAGTTGCACGGTCTTTGAAAAAAAGTATTTGGGTGAGAAAACTGTCAAACCAGATGTGCGGTTGTAGATCATGTCGCTGCCACTTCACATGATTTAATACTTTTTAGTGTTCATTTGCAATAACACATAAATGCCATTCCTGAAAATAAATAAATAAATAAATAAAAGACAAGAAAAATTAACTGACTGTTGTATGAAATCCTTCACGTCGTGTACTTTCTGAATCCAACAATCCACAAAGCCAGTGTCACATCTGTATTAGGCTGCTAGTATGTGTTTTGCTTAATATCTGGGGTTTCCACACAGGTCTGGAAAGTTTGGGAAGGCACAGAGAAAAGGTTTTGGGGATTTCCAGGTTTGGAAAATACAAAACAAAATTGTTATACTGTCTCAGTATACATAAAACTATCTTTTCTGCTATTTCATATATTGTTTTATTTGTCTCAGTGCAGAACAATCTCCATCTCCACGGTGATATGAATTAATTGTAGGAACAAGATGACCATCGGCATTAACACTGAACACCAAAATCAAGGAAATCAAACTGTATATGATCTCTGTCTCTTTCCAAAAAAAAAAAAAAAAAAAAAAAAACATAAAATCCAATCATGAAAATGATGTTTTGGAAATGGAGGAGGTGGAGGAACATCAGTGTCTCTTCTGTTTTTTTCTATTCCTGTTTTGGCCAAAACAAAACAAAACAAAAAAAATTATGGCTCCACTGCAGGTTGCATTGTTGAAAAAGACCAAAGACAGAGGAACCAGTGCAACCTTCATGTTGCTCGTCATGTGATTAAAACAACAGAGGGAATAATGAGACCGCGAGCAGGGGAAGCACAAAAATCCCCCAGAATCCCTCAGTCAGAAGCGATGCTGTGTTTACTGAAAGAGGAAGACCTCGAGACGTGACCCAGTTAGCTGGTTAGTCCGTCGGTGAGTAACGCTCCCTGCGGCGGCGGCGGGCTCCTGGATTTTGAGAGTGTTGTTGCTGCGGGAAACCCGACAGTGACTGTAACCAAACTTCATCCACAGCAGGAGGAAGAGACTCGCATCGCAAATTAGGTTTTCACTAGTGCTTTACTGACTGGAAAAAAAAAAAAAGAAAAGAAATGAAAAACCTGCTTCTGCCACGCGGTCTGCACACACATTAAAGACACACACACGCATACTGTACATATCCATTTGAACGGGTTGGTTATGTCCACATGCACATGTGCAGAAATCCAGTCAAGGTGCTTTACATGTCGCTGTTAGTGGGTGAAAATAAAGCATCTTCTAAAATGTCAACTCCTAAAGGAAAACTCCAACAGCCTTTTCCGACTTCCTCAGACTGAGACGCCATTTTCACATCTGTACGTTTTACATTTACCCCAGCAGTTTGCCCAAAATGTTGGAGTATCCTCTTAAGGAATAAGTGAATATTATTTTTAGTCTCATGAGAAGACATTTTCAAAAATAATGTGCAGTATAATCTTTAAAATAAATTTAAAAAAAAACAAAAAACAAATCAACACTGCAAAAACTCAAAATCTTACCAAGAATATTTGTCTTATTTCAAGTCAAAAATGTCTTATTTCTAGTCAAAATATCTCATTACACTTAAAATAAGACATGATCACCATAGAGGTAAATTGTTTTTAGACAACATTCATTTGAAACAAGTGAAAATTTGCTTGTTTCATTGGCAAAATTTGCCAGTGGAAAAAGTGAAAATTCACTTGAAATAAGTGAAAATTAGCTAGAAACAAGAAACAAATTTTGCCAATGAAACAAGCAAATTTTCACTTGTTTCAAGCAAATTTTCACTTGAAACAAGAGACAGTTGTCTAAAAACAAGTTACTTCTGAGGTGATCATGTCTTATTTTAAGTGTAATGAGATATTTTGACTAGTAATAAGACATTTTTGACTTGAAATAAGACAAATTATCTTGGTAAGATTTTGAGTTTTTGCAGTGAAAACTTGGAGTTGCTTGGTTTTCACCCGACAGCGGCGATATGTGGTTATACGGCGGTGTAGTCCAAACACAGGACACACACTCTAACGCACACACACACAGCAGTCATTAGTTTTTGTTCATTTCGGCCTCTTCTTTCACACCAGTGCTTTCTCAGCCGTCACGCTGCCTTTTCGCTCCTCAGCCTCGCTCACTGTGGACATTTTGCATCACAAATTCAGCTCTTAAACTCCACTCTGACCTGGGAGGTGGTGAATGATCTGACTCCGTGTGTGACCGAAAGCTCAAACTGCGTACTACCTACTGAATAGTTTCCATTAGAGGTGCTTTGTGTAGCGTTTTAGCATCAGTAAGTCGTTACAGCGATCATTTTAAGACACTAGTATACGAAGCGACATCTTCTTTGTGACAAGAAGCAACAGGGTTCATGGGAAATGTAGTCTTAATTATGAGAAAGACTAGTACTAGCAATGCTCATTGTGTGAAACATAGGCTACTGAATGCTTTTTTAGTAACTGTACCAAGATATCACAATTACTTGATGTGTAAATTGGCTACACGGCACACACACAATGCACAAAAACTACCATCACATCGATCAGTGTGTAATGCAGCAGCACCACTTGATGTCACGTAGTGTATTCCATGTCTTGTGTGTATTAAACCTCAGAAGAAAAGGTGTTCGAGCCACAGTGGGTAAAATGCCTGTTCCTGGTGGAAACGCCTCCTGGAGAAAGTTGCTGCCTTATTGCTTGAAAAAAAAAAAAAAAAAAAAGCCAGTCAAATCCAATTCCCCACACTGCGGGGTTTTGGGTTTTTTTGGGATGAGGGCATTCGAAGTGCTTCCAAATTGGGTGAAATGCTCCTTTTTTTTTTCTTTCCACTTTCTGGCCAAAGCCACAAAGCCAGAAATTGGTACAGTTTTGAAAACCTTTGTTCTTTGCCTGTGTGTAAGGTTAGGGAGACGCGTGAGGCCTCCAGAGTTTGAGTCGGGCTCGATTTTACATTCTAACGTTCCTGCTTAAAATGACGATTTATTGTTTTGCAGCTCGGCCGCAAATAAAACATTCCTTCCCCTTGACATTACTGGCAAACATCTGTGTGGAAGGTCAAGGAAAATGCTTTTAAACTGTACGAATACAGGCCCGTATCTGATCTACCGCTCTCTTGTAATTCTTCATCTGTTGGTTCTCTGAGAGGAAAAACACACAGGAGGACAATATCGGGTAAACATCTGGCTCTTACAAATGCCAAGAAAGTCTGGAAAAATGTGTCTGTTCTTGGATTCCCTGGTTTTTCAATGTATAGAAAAACACCTCAGTAGAAATTGCTCCTCATCTGAGTGGAAAATGAAATGGCTTTTTTTACTTTTAGCCCGTAATCAAAGGTGTAAAAGGCTGATCAGAGTCCCGGGAAGGTGTGGCATCTTCACGTGGACACGATGTGAGTCATGCACAGTTTGAGAAGTGTCGGTGACGCATTCTTGATGGGATCTGATTTTTGCATTACATTTGTATTTTGGGCATTCGGGGGTCGGGTTAGCTCTTAACCGCAGCATCGTCCGGTACATGTAAGCCTTTGTGGGACTTTAAACACAGTGAGAAACCACAAGGCAGCCGTGGAAAGATCTGACATGTTCCTGACATTTGGAAAATCAGATCTGCTGGGTGTTGGAGTGAGGCACGGCTCGTGGCCCCTGCTGTTACCATGCAATTATTGCAAACTTGTTGTATAAGTTGTAAAAGCAGGGTGCTTTTTTTTTGTCAGAAGTTGAAATTTCTGCAACTTCCACCCCTCCGAGTTCACAAACCTCGGCTCGGCTTGGCTCTCCATGCTGCTGGGAAATAAATACTTCCTTTATAGAGATGTCACTAGGCAGGAGGGGACAGGGCAGCATGTTCAGGGTCCCTGAAGGAGAGTATGTTACACTTAAAGTCTCCATGAAATGACCTCCACCTCCATCCCTCTGCACTGCCTGTGTGTGGTGTGAAGGCGCCTCCCTGGCTTCAGAAGTTTGTCAGTTTGCTTCACGCTGAGTACAGCTGGTTTCAGCAGCAGACGCTGAGCATTTTGATGATATATATGTTTATGTTAGGTTCAAACTGCAGGCGTGCATAGCCAAATTATGGTGTATTGTGCTACTAGAGTGTGGGTCACCGACGTCACATGCTCCAGCAATGCAATACACAATAATGGGCGTAGAATTTTATTTAAAAAAAATAAATACACTTGTTTTTTTCTTTGCTGTCTGTGTTTGTACAAATACACATGAATCCAGCTGGGAACGGTGAATCCAGCCATACCCAGTGTGAAGCAATCCGACGGGGATTTTGACATGATGACCACACTGCAAAAACTCCAAATCTTACCAAGATTATTTGTCTTATTTCAAGTCAAAATATCTCATTACACTTAAAATAAGACATGATCATTCAAGTGAATTTTCACTTGAAACAAGTGAAAACTGTCTAAAAACAAGTTACTTCTGAGGTGATCACGTGTTATTTTAAGTGTAATGAGATATTTTGACTAGAAATAAGACATTTTGACTTGAAATAAGACAAATAATCTTGGTAAGATTTTGACTTTTTGCAGTGAACACAAAGTCAGCGGAGAGGGATGGATTGATTTTTCCTCCACAGGTTGGGCGGGACTTGAACACACTCTGTCTCCATCGGTTTACACTTGTGAATGATCTTCCCTGTATAAATACGTCCTACCCAAACATCCTGAAATACATAAAAGGCCGTTTCATGGGGTCTTTAGCAGCTGCAGAGGGAACCACATCAGAAAACCAGGGTTCTAGGGCATGGCAGTCGGTCAACATCACATCACAACACATGACAACACCAACGTTTTGTCCCGCAGTCGGCTCACATGCTTTGTTTGTGAGTGAGAGCGGCCGCGTGGCTTTGGATCAGCTGATTTGATCACTGATTGCGTGTTCATGTCATGTCGATGAGCAGCGTGACTGAAGCTGTTGCATGTGGCCAAAGAGCAACACTTCCACTTTACTCCCTGTGTTGTCCCCTCCTGTGTGTGTTTTTTCTCTCCTCTCATCCTGACTGGAAGCTTTTCTGCTTGTCGGTGTGTTAGCGCCGCCTGGAGGCCTTAAAGGGGAACACCACCCAGTTTTAAGAGCTCATGTGCTGCCTCTGTGGTCGACAACACACTCACCTGTGTTTTCTGAACATGAACAAATCTCAACTGAAGTCAGAAAAGACATTGATTTCCAGGGTTCCCATGGGTCATTACACTCCTGGAAAGTCATGGAATTGTGTCAGCCTTAAAAAAAAAAAAATAATAATAATAATAATAATAAGTTAGTAGTTATTCACCAAATACAGTATTTATTTTTTATAATGTTCATATTATGCTCACTTCCCTTGCAGAGTAAAACATGATTACAGACTTATATAAGATGTCTGAATCCAAAGTGTGTTAACATTTTGTCAAGGAAAAAAAAAAACTAATGTTTATGCACATCATGTAAATTCTGTGTATGACTTTGTACCGTACAGAGTCATACAACAACAAACCAGAGATGTTCATGCTCATTCATACTAACTGGACCGGCCGAGAGCGGCAGTGATGTCAATTCTTAAACTGGGTTGATCTCCCCGTTAAAATGAACTGAAATTCCACTTTTCTGATTTATTTTTTTTATTTTATTGTTTAGGAGATTACAGTGTATTATTCAAAATGTTATGATGATGACGAGTATTATATATATATTGTTTTTCTTTGCTCATTGTTTTTGGGGGATATTAGTTTAGCTTTTTTTTTGTTGTTGTTCAAGATATTTTTACTATATGACTTGATGGTTGAGTGCCAACGGTTGGTGAGTGTCGCTGGCCTGCTTTGACTTCCTGATAATAAGCTTCTAATGGCAAAAAAAATAAATAAATAAAAACAGGTGCTGGTGATAGTAATAAGCAACAGCTGAAGCAATAATAACAGATGTGGAGAACACTGACTGCTCTGTGTTGAACTGAGTTGAATGTTGGAGCAGGAGGGCGGTTTTAAATAATAAAAACAGAACTTGAATGTTACTTGGCCTCGTCTCGATTTAATTTTTTCACTTAAATCACGAACGAACCGCATCTCTTCTTCCTCCTCTCCTCTCCTCTCCTTTCTTTTTTGTCTTTTTCTCAGTGCATTGATTCCTTTTCATCTTCCCTATTTCTTTTTATTGTTATTTTAATAATCGTCATGTGAAAATGTAAACATTAAATAACAGGTAATAAACATTAAGTAACAGGTAATAAACATTAAGTAACAGTTAACTAACTGTAACTAATGTGTCTAAGAATCATGTACTAATGCTGTTCATGCTAAGGTATTAATTTATATGTTATTTAAGGGTTATTGTAGATATTATTAACATTAGTAAATCCCATAATCATTAACTAACAGTTAATTAACCATTATGGCATTAACTAACGTTAACTAACGTTAATTGTTGTACTCTTATTGTAAAGTGTTAACGGCGTGGTTTGAGTTTTGAGTGTTGAGTCAAATGTGAGTTTCAGATATATGTTTTCTGAGACAGAGCGTGATCTGCATCTCAGCTGGTTGATATCGGTTCGCCCGATCATATCAGCCAATATGTTGCTGATGATTAATAGGGGTTTTAAATTAAAAGATAGGTTGGTTCAGGTAACAGTGCATTAGTTTAAAAGGCTATTCCTCTGCAATGTTTCTAAAGTCGGCAGTCCAAGACAATTCAGTCAACTGCACAAATCAAATCAACCGAGTTTTAGTATTGTGTGTAAAACATTACTTGTTGTAAATAAGGTTAGTATTTAGTCTAGTAGCTCTGCCTTCACTAATATTCCAGAAAAGTCTCTGGAATATTAACTCTGGTTTCAGATGAGAGAGAGAGAGAGAGAGAGAGAGAGAGAGCAGCAGTGGTCGAGTGAGCTAGATAGAGAATGAAAAGAGTGAAAGTTTTGAATCACCACAACCACAAGAGGTTCTTGACTGTACACTCATAACTGTGCACTATGAATATTAGGCTGATAGGCCCATTACTATGTGAGATTTGCAATTAGATACACACACACACACACACACACACACACACACACAAACAACCAAATGCATGGTTCCCTCTAGGCTTCCTCCTGGTGGAGATAGTAACCTAAAATAATAACTATAAATCTTTATTTGTTTTAACTTAAGCTGCTGTCAGACAATATTATGTGCAACAACAATCAATAGCAATCACCTCAGTACATCTCTGTTAGAATTAAATGCTTGAATAATGAACAGAGTGCAACAAATAAATAAGAGGTAAGAGAGATACTGTTAAACCATATATTAAAAAAAAAAAAAAAAAAAAAAAGATTCACAACAACAAGCTAGAAAATAACCTCTTTCATATTGAGGAAGGAAAACATGCACACGCAGTATCTGATATTAAAAAACAGGCAGATATCGACCTGATAGCCGGTGAGCCTATAAATCAGTCTGCATCTGATCTAAATCTTTTTTTACTTGACTCGCCCCAAAATTATCTTCTCATATCAGGTTCCCTGCGTCTGCGGCGATGTGAAAGTCAGTCTAGAGTCCCAGAGCATGAAATAATTTGAAAAGCCCCGAGCGAAACTCACGTCAAAATGTTTGTCGTTGTAGAATCTGAAATGCTGGCTAACCGGCTCAGATGTCACCAAATCATCCAAATACACACACACACACACACACACACACACACACACACACACACACACACACACACAGGTGCAGATAAAGCTGAGGAGGAGGGCAAGACATAGTTAGTCAGTTAGTTGAACAGTATTTTCTACTCCATTTTGAAAATAAATCCCCAAATTTGCTCTTGAAAATACACCTTGCATTTTGAAATTCAGAGATTTTTCAAGAAGTCAGCATCTGGGAAAAAAAAAAAGAAAATGATGGGATTTGTATTTGGATTATTCATTCATTCATTCATTCATTTTTTTAAAAAATTTTATTTCATTCATTGAAAAACAAAACATAAAAAGCAATACACTATAAACACAACATTCCCAAATCTTGAATGAAAGGGAGCAGAAAGAAGAATAATCTTATGTAATCTGACCCTTTATCCCATTTATTAAGAAACTTTAAGGTGCATTGCCTTGAATTTCTGCTTATTTTTAGGTGCAATTAAAGGATTTTATCTTGAAATTCTTGAAAGTCATTAAGGGGTGTGGTGTGTGCTCAAGGCACATGTAAGGTAAGTCTTAGGGCATATTGGGGGGTTTGTGTTTCCTAGTGGTGCAGCTGCATCCCTGCTGCTCAGTATAAATCAGTGATAAGCTCTATGATAGATGATTTTAGTAAATAACACCCAGATTTGGTTTGTGTCTTCTATTTTATCTCTACATGTGTCCTAAACTGGACTCATGGATGTGCTGAAAGCATTGTGGTGAATGAGGGGTTAACACAGTGCCCTACAGTGGCCATTAGGGGGGGCTGTTCCACTGGTTTTGAATGGGCCCCAGTGGATACAGTATGTAAATGACCTGGGTTCATTTTGATTGGCAGTCTAAAATGGATCCTGGCCGCCTTCAGACTAACATGACATGGTGGCTCAGCGCGCCTCGCTCCTTTGTCTGTGTGAATGGGGGAGACAGCTGTGTGTGTGTGTGTGTGTGTGTGTGTGTGTGTGTGTGTGTGGTGGAGACACAGAGAGCCAGAGCATAAATAAACCTTGAATGAAAGCTGAAACTGTTCATTCACAACATAATGTACCCTTTCTCTGCCCCCCTTCCACCAGCCTCATTTCTTCCCATCACCACCCCCCACCTCTCATCTTCTTCTTCTTCTTCTTCTGCTTCGTCTTCTTCTTCTTCTCCTCCATCTCCTCAGCCGGGGTTTGACTTGTTGAGCTCTCTGGTCTCCAGCGGCTGCAGTGTTTGGTGAAAACTTCTGCCACCTCCGTTTCACAGCAGTTTGAAACCACAGCACTTATATGAATAATTGCAGGGAGTTATTCTCTCACTGCTGCAAAAATATTAACTCTTTCCTTCTCGTCCCGCTCCTGACACTCCAGCGTTAATCTGGGACGGCTCCTCCGCCTTTGCGGTTACCCAGGAAATGATCTGCCTGTTCCCCAAACGTCAGGCACAGAAATGATTTTCACGTGTGCTGTAGGTCTGATAAGAGAGCCCGTCCACAACATCCTGAAACAAAATCCACATAACACACAATTTTGCTCTTGGTCAGCGAGTTAAAAAGGTTAAAAAAGAACCAACAGAAACCCTTTAGTTCATGATTTGACTGCTATGGATCTTAAGGTGTCACATTTAGGTTTTATCCAAACTGCCATGCATCTACTTAGGGGAAAAAATATAATAAATTCAGCACAGTGACTCCATCCTTCTATCTGTTTATTTTCTGCACCTGCTAATTCCTGATCAGAGTCGTCTAAGTGCAGCGATTAAAGTCAATTAAATATAAGTTGTTGGTGAGCTAACTCTGCATATTAACGATCACAGATTCATTAAAGAGGCGTCTGTGCCTCCGTTTAGCCAACATCTGTTTGAGTGCAGCTCTGTTCAGCGCACAGACTGAATTTTTCACTTTGCTCTTGTCGTTCGTGTGATTTAGATTGTAGTTTTGCTCGTGCATGTTGGTGTTTTTCTGTGTCTTTTATGTTTGATTTATGCTGGGGTTTTTTTGGACAGGTTGTTCAAACCGGCGGCACTTCATTTTAAATTCTAGTGGAGATTCGAGTTTTCCAAAGATGCCAACTGTGTGCTGCTGAATTCCCGTCCAGGTCCGTTTTCGGTTCAGTTTCAAGGCCCATTACTGTTTATTAATGCAATATAGCCTATAAATACTGTACGTAACTTATATTCATTTTACTTTTCCCTTTATTTTTTCCTCTCCCTATTTCCTTGCTCATTTTCCTCTCTTTGTCTCTCACCTTCACAAATTCGATCGCCTTCATGGACTGTAGGACATTTCAGTTTCTGCCCTCACTCGTGTGTGTTTTGTAACTGGCTGGTAACACCGTTTCTGTTCAGGCTGTATGTTGTTATGTTGTTCTTTCTGAATGAGCCTGAACCTGAGCCTGAACCTAAAGCTGACCTCTGATCTGACCTGCCGGAGCCTCTTTTTATCACTCCACTTTTGTCATTTTTGTGAGGTTTTCTATTTAACGTGATGAGAACAAGTCAAGTCCAGTGTCTTGTTTGTGTGAACTTCACTTGGCCGCTGGAGCTCTGACAGCCGGACGAGCTGGTTAACTAAAAGTCATAAAAGCGGAGAGGTGCCCTGTTTCCCACATCAGTTCAGCTTTGGGAGTCAAATCCAACTTCATGTGTTTATTGGGCGGCCATCTTGTCTTGCCCAGAGCTCCTGCTGCTGATTCAGCCCTGACACTTTGACTGCTGTCTGTCCCGGAGCGCCTCGCTCTCCCCGCTCGCTCGCTCGCTCGCTTGTTTGGCTGGTGAATATTATTGGATGTCCATTTGACCTCATTATAAGTGCGTTGCCATGGGCAACCAGCGGGGAGCAGAGGGAGGGGGGAAGGAAGGAGGGAGGGAGGAAGAGAAGAGTTGCATCATGGGATAGAAATCTGACCTCTCTCTCTCTCTCTCCCTCTCTCTCTCTCTCTCTCATTTTTTTCTCTTTTTTTCCTTCTCTCAGAGGACATGCACACGTGCACAAATGCACATGTGTACACGTGCACACTCTTCCACATGCAACACATGCACCCGCGCCCACATGCACTCACGGTTTGCCTAAACAAAGATACATCAGGAGAGAGCGAGGACGCAGGAGAACCGGCACATCCAGCCCATCAGATGTGTGTGTGTGTGTGTGTGTGTGTGTGTGTGTGTGTGTGTGTGTGTGTGTGTGTGGTCGGACGCAGACAATAAACACACACCAGCACATACAGAGACAATAACACACACAAACCACTGCTAAAGGAAACTGTCATTGTCCAGATGTGTAGGTGTGTGTGTGTGTGTGTGTGTGTGTGTTTGTGTGTGTGTGTGTGTGTGTGTATGTGTGTTCAAGTTCATATTTGTGTCTTTGTCTTTACATTCGCATGTTCAAGTTTGTCTTCATATCTTTAATTATGTGTGTCCATCGATTGTGTGTGTGTGTGTGTGTGTGTGTGTGATGCTTTTTTCTCATGTTCATATGTAATTTTTTTTTTTGTCTGTCTGGTGTGTGTGTGTGTGTGTGTGTGTGTTCGTGCCAGCTCTGTGTCTGTGTGTTCCTGTGTGTCATCTCTCTGTGTGTTATTTTGCATGTCTCCATGTTCATGTGCATAGGTGTTGCATATTGTCTCCATATGTGTGTGTGTGTGTGTGTGTGTGTGTCTAATTTTGCCCTCCATTGTTAGTGTGTGTGTGTGTGTGTGTGTGTGTGTGTGTGTGTGTGTGACTGAATACATGCGGTTGCATCCAGTTTTGTGTTTCCATGTATATGCGCGACAGCTTCAGGGTGTATACATTTTCGTCTGTAATTTTGTGTTTCTGTACGTCTGTGTGTGTGTGTGTGTGTGCGGGGAAGGGGGGGGGGGGGGGGGGGGGGGGGGGGGGGGCATTATGTGGCTTTGTGGGTAATTTTGTGTGTGTGTGTGTATGTTCATGTGTGTGTGTGTGAGCAATTTGCTGTCTTCCTGTATATGAATGTGCACGCCTCTGTTTATTTATGTATGTTGTGAGCTTGTGGAGCCACACAAGCCCCTATATGTATGCGTGTATGCATATATGTGTGTGTGTGTGTGTGTGTGTGTGTATGCGTTCAAGTATGCAGTCAAGCTCACACGCACACTGCCTTCATCTCTGACATAACCGGTTACCATGCATACTGTGCGACTCTGACTATTATGGGGTGTTCTTTGTTTTGTCACGACGTGCCCTGGTATGGAATGGGAGGGGGGAGGGGAATAGGGTGTGTGTGCGTGTGTGTGTGTGTGTGTGTGTGTGTGTGTGCACGCGCTTGTGTGTGCACGTGTAGTAGAAGAAGAAGAAGAAGAAGTGAAGGAGGGGAGCGGAGGGGGGGGGTGGTGGTGGAGTTTAGTGCGCATGCATGTGTGTGAGGGGGAGGTATGTGTGTTTTGGTGTGTGTGTGTGTGTGTTGGGGGGGTAGTAAGGAAAGGGTGTGTGCGTGTTTGCATGTGTGTGTCGAGGAGAGAGGAGCAGGCGGGTGGGGGTTGGGTGTGTGTGTGTGCGTGCATGTGTGTGTGTGTGTCTGTGCGGGTGTGCGAGCGTATAATGTGTGCATGAGAGAGAGAGAGAGAGAGAGAGAGAGACAGAGAAAGTGAGTGAGTGTGTGTGTGTATGCATGTGTTTTGGAGTAGGTAAGAGCACAGATAAAATGGCGGCTCCTGTGTGTGTGTGTGTGTGTGTGTGTGTGTGCGTGCCAGGCCTCACGGGTGGAAATGCAAAGTGAAAAGCTCGAGTCTTCCTCTAGTTTGGCTCCGGTTGATCTGCTCCTCACTCCTCTGCACAACCAGAATCACCTTTTTTTTTTTTTTTTTTTTTTTTTTTTTTTCATCCAGATAATCACATGCGCTCATGCATAAAAAAATGAGGCACAAATCCGAGGAACGCGACTTCACTTTCAGAACGAGCGAGGCCGAAACGAGACAAAGTTAAATAAACGTGAATCCTTAAGACACTAAATGCTGAACAGTTCCACGTCCAGACACGTCGCTCCTGTCACTTCCGTTTGGAGGTCAAATGATTTCTTTTCATCCTGTAAACCGGCCCGAACAATCCGGCTAGCTTCGTCACTTTCACAGTTTTAACGACCAAACCCGTGATTCTGAATGTTTGGCCCATTTACTGCAATCTACCCACATTTTCCATGTCAACAAACAATTTTGCAAATCATGTGGGGAGGTACTATGGATTTTACAGCATAAACACTGCAAAAACTCAAAATCTGTCCAAGATTATTTGTCTTATTTCAAGTCAAAATGTCTTATTTCTAGTTAAAATATCTCATTACACTTCAAATAAGACATGATCACCTCAGAAGTAACTTGTTTTTAGACAATTTCCACTTGTTTCAAGTGAAGTTTCACTTTTTTCACTGGCACAATTTGCAGATGAAACAAGCAAATTTTGTCTAAAAACAAGTTACTTCTGAGGTGATCATGTCTTATTTCAAGTGTAATGAGATATTTTATAGATATTTGAGATATTTTTTGAGATATTTTTAGAAATAAGACATTTTGACTTGAAATAAGACAAATAATCTTGGTAAGACTTAGAGTTTTTGCAGTGTAATCAAAACCCCTCCTTTTTTAAATGTGAATTTCTGGCTGAAACAGCCGCCGTGTAATGTTCTGATTCTGCGGCTACTAAAGTCGCCAACATTCAGAAACCACACAGCCGATAATTGGCTGTGTAAAGCAAATGTTTCCCCGGGGGACTATTTTCCCTGGCGGAGGACGGGCCGTTTCACCCTGTTCCAACTTCAAGTCATCCATTCACAACAGTGCTGCTGCTTATAGGAAAACTAACGTGGACGACTTTATTCCAGTGATGGAGTACTGGTGTGAGGAAACTTTGAAGTTTCATATCATAGTGGAATGAATGGAAACTAACGGCTGGAGAAAAGGGAGGAAAACTGATATGGGAGTTCAGAAATTCAACTGCTCGCTTTGGGAGAAGATTAGCAGAAACTTGAAGTTCATACATTTTGTAGATATAACACTGAATATACAGAATCACTGGTGTGGTGCTTTAAATGAACAAGAATCAGCTCCCCGGCTTGCTGTTACACCCAAACACATAAATCCTTCTTCAAGTTAAATTGATCTCTTGATCCTGCAAACACACCCAAGCAATCTGGACTTAAGTCTTCATTACTCTCAAAGTTTATGGCTACAGGAGTGACAGAAATCCTGGGTCTGAGTGACCACAAAACTGAAATTTGCTCCTCAGCCTGAAACCGATCTGTCCACCAAATTTCATAGGAATCAGCTCATAAGTTTCTGAGATATTCTGCTGACTAGCAGCTGAAAACACAGCCTCCTTGGCAGAGCTAATAGAAAGGAGCAGGAAGTAAGGAGCTTACATTCGGACTCAATAAAAGTTACATGCAGTACGTCAAAGACAACACACTTAAATGCTGACAAAACAGTGAAATATCACATCCTGGATGTATTCTCGCGTGTAAATCAATACATGCTCTGTCCAAAAAATCATGGAAAATCACCTTTCTGCAAGACATCACACAAAAACCTGACTGTCCAGCAGTGTGTAACAGTGGGTGTCCTCTGAATTAGGCGTGTGTATAACACCCCAAAAAGCCTGGAATGATGATGATGAGCAAAAAGAGGAAAAATCTGATCCCTGAATGACATCACACATGATAAGGCCTCCTGGGTAACAGGTGGTGTTGCATTGCACGCCGAGTTCTGCCCAAATTGTGCAACAGTGGTGCAAAGTTGCAGCTGGAACAGACACTGTGGATGACATACAAAAACGCTCTGGAATGGTGAAAAAAAAAAAAAAAAAAAATGAGGAAATGCCATTGCTAGATGAGCGCAAACACCCAGGACCTCGCAGGCGGAGAGGTTAAACTGTTTTAATCTGCGTGACGGCGATGTTGGTCCAACGCTCTCCATCAGCGGCCTCAGCCATTGATTTCCTCAGCGATCAGTATGCGCCGCCCCGCACGCCCTTGCACTGTGACTTTGACGTTTTGACGCGCTGCCTCCCAAACGACCGAGTCAAGTTCTCACTGGAACTGGTGGCAAAATGCATTTCTGATTCAGTTAATATTCTCATTTAATATTAATTACAACACAAAATTCCACTTTTACCATCTTCATCTTTCAACATCCCTCTGTGCGTCCTCTGTTTTTACCTTATCTTGATTTTACCTCCGTTTTTTTAATGCTCTTGTTTGACATTATTATTATTATTCTTGATGTCATCATTATCACTCCCATTGAGAAACACTTGCAAAAAAAAAAAAAAAAAAAATGCAACAGCTTAGATTCCTGAATCACTGACGCTGCAAGCCACCAACAGCAAGGAGAGCAAAGGTCAAAGCCACAGAGCCCAGACAGCAGCTGCACCAAATACTTGTGTGTCTGCAATGATCTTACATGATAGAGAAATGCTTGGTAAGGAGCCACAGGTGTCAGAGAGTTACGTTTTAATGTTTCAAGGCATGTTTTCATGAAATTTAAGGGTAAATCGTCGGGTTTTTTTTCTGATTCAAATCAGCATCACAAGCGAGGATAAAGGTCATTACTATATATTTGGTCCAGGTCAGAGGTCAGCTTTAGGTGGGAAGATTGTTGATTATTAACTACATGACTGTATGAGCTGCTACAACAGTTTCCTTTAGATTAGATAGCAAGGTGCTAATACATCTAACCAGGACTTTATTCTAGTCCACTGATTTTCTTGGATTTCTCTCTCCAGGTCAGTATGAAGCAAGTTGGGTCATTTTCCCCGCAGGTCAGTATAAAGACAAGATTAGCTTGATGAGTTTTAAAACATAAATGTTGACTCAGACGAACTTGAATCAATTTGACTAATTAATTGATAATTTAATGCAGACAAAATATATAGATTGAAGTGAAGACTCCTCAAGTCCAATTTTAAGACTATTTAATGTCCTTTAAGATCTAGATAGATAGATAGATAGATAGATAGATAGATAGATAGATAGATAGATATACTTTATTGATCCCAACCAGGGAAATTCTGGTGTTCCAGCAGCAACAGTAGAAACATATAATAAAGTTAAATAAAACAGAATAAAGGCTAAATATTTACAATAAAGACTATAAAGACTAACTAAATATTTACAATAAAGACTATAAAGACTAAAAACTAAAAATATACAATAAGGGCTAACCTAAGAAAAAGAGATATGGGATTAATAATTAACTAATTAAGACTTTTTTAAGAACCCAGGCAACCTGGTCAATATCTACCATAGATGGAGAGAAAATCTGTCTGTACAAGGTGGCAGGACAGGAAAATCTCCCTCACTGTGGTATGATGCACATAATATATGTAAACTCGCATTTGAAATGAAAAAGTAAAGCTTCTGGGGCAAAAAGATGCGAGTTCCTTCAGTGTTGTCTGTGCAATCGCATTGGCGGAATCCTAACTTATGTCTTTAATCGCTCTTTGACCTCCTTTTGCCCGCAATTTGCGCCGAATTCTGCAGGATTCCCTCAAGAGTTTGATTTTCATATGTTGTGCTGCGCGTATGACCGTCTGTCAAGAGAGCAGATATTAAACAGTTTCAGTTAGTTTCACCAACTGTCCGAAGGCTAAAAACTGCGTTCAGTATTGAATTCAGAAGGGACAGACGTTTTCCATGTATTTCAGAATCATTTTAGAGAGTGTGTACAGGAGAAAGCTGCTAAGATGAAGGTGAGAATTATGACAAACTGTATGACAGAAAGGTTTTTCTTCAGTAAACCGGTAATGTTTTTTTTTTTACTGACATGTGCGTTGGTGCTTCTTTCGTTCTCAAGTGCTTTGCCAAGTTTGTCCTGCACATGATTGACACCTAGATCACATGACAAAGGTACAAGTGTTTTCAAAATGCTCCCAAAATGCTCCCTGTCCACACTTTACAGCACCAGGTTGGCATTTCCAATTTCACACACCTTGGCGTTTTTTTCGAAAAGCCACATTTGTGCAAGTGGAAAACAGCGGCTTCATGTGGAGCGAGGACCTAAATGGAGGGAGAAAAAAAAAACAACGCATTTTCAAATCGACCCAGGAGAGTGTTTCCTTTTCAGCTCAGTTTGTTTGACCCGCTGAGAAACATGTGATTTGAACGCCGGTGGCACCAACCAAATAACCAAGACACCTGAAAATGTGTCTTGTGAACTTCAAGACACTTCACTGAGGTTTGTTAGGATTGAGAACATCATCTGACCCGACCACAAAGGATGACCCCATAACGCGAGGGTTTACGGGTGTGTGGAGATGGATGGTGACATCTGATAGCCAGCACTTCCTTTATTTTGGAAAAACCCAGCGTAACAAAACGAAGCCTGGATGGATGCTCGTATGCGGCCGTTTCTTTGTGTGAGCGGTGGGATGACAGATCACCAACCCTCTTGAGAACGGCGTGACTTCTGTTTACAGGCCCCTGGTTAGATCGGGCTGTGTGAACCCAAAACAACCCAAATACAAAAAAGCAACAAAGTCAGCGTTTCCACTGTGGTTCAGACAGAGGAACACGAACAGTAGGTGTTGAGCGTGTGTGTGTATACGTGTGTGCGTGTGTTTGTACTGTACCATTGTGCGGCTGGAGAGAGAGAGAGAGAGAGAGAGAGAGAGAGAGGGGGAGAGAGAGGAACCCCGGGTTGATGAAGTGCGTTGAAGACGTCACAGATAGGCAGGCTGGGTATTTTGAGCCTCTTAAAGTGCCTGCTGTTTGGAGAGACACACTGTACTCTGCACTTCAGGAACCTATAAGACAGGAAATGATGGTGGCCGGGTGGAGGGTGATCGAGACAGAGAAAGAGAGAGAGAGAGAGAGAGAGAGAGAGAGAGGGAGGGAGGGAGGAGGTGAATTAGCAGTGTGATTATAATGGAGTGGCAGGCCAGCCACTGAAGGAGGGGTGGGGGTGGGGGGGTAAAAGGCAAACGTTCTGCATATTATGGGATGTCGGCGTTGTTAGGTGAGGGGAGGGGTGGAGGCGGTGAAGTGAGAGGTGGTGGTGGTGGGGGTGGTGGTGCTGAGTATTATGGTCTGGCCTAGGCCTGTTTTTGTGTGCGGTGGATCCCCCCTCCCCCCTCGACTCCGCGTGAGCTTTGACTGTGTGTGTGTGTGTGTGTGTGTGTGCGCGCGCTGACATCACAGCTCGCCGTGCACACACTTTGTCAGGGAAACAGTATCTGTCTTCAGGTGCAGAGTGACTCACGTACGAGAGGTAGACCCAGGAGAGGAAGCGCTACAGAGGCGGAGTGGCAGCTGGGAATTTATCAAAACTTCACTGAGCAGCAGATACTGTCCCTGCTGCTCGTGATGCAGATAACTAACACAGCTACACACACACACACACACACACACACACACACACACACACACACAACACTGGGGGGGCAGTTTAACTCTTCACCTGCCACAGCGTCTGGTGGACAGACAGTTTCTACCAGTCATTCAGATTTTTTTTTTTTTTTCACCAGACAGTCACTGTATTTTAATGATTGTTTTCTGGTAAAACATGTGTAGAATATATATTTTTGAAAATTTTCAGGTAATTTGGGGGTTTTTGGTTTACTTTATTTTATTTTATTTTTGGCTAATTTGCTAAATTTTGTTTTTTTTTCCACATTTTTGTAAGACATCAAGTTTGAGAAACTTGCTCTGGTTTCATTGTTAATTGTTTCCAGTTTTAATTTTTTTTTTTTTTTTGTCTCGATGACAAACTAATGTAAGTGCTGCTTATCTAAAACAGAAATTGGGCAAAGTCACTCCAGCATCACTGACGTTTAAATATAGAATTTATTAATTGTTCCCTGGTAATCTTTTAGGCTATTTTTAAATTATATATATATATATATATATATATATATATATATATATATATGTATATAATTTTTTTTTTTTTTTTTTTGCTAATTTGCTACATTTCTGGTAATTTTCTCTTTTTTCTTTGCTAAAGTTAATGTAATTTTTTGCTATTTTTTTAATCATATTTTTATTTATTTATTTATTTATTTTCATTTTTGATAGACATTAAGTGAGCTCGTTTTTTTGTCACTGTGACAAATTAATTTAACTGCCCTTTGCCTGAGACATGCATTTGGCAGAGTGAACACAACATTGTCATGTTTTGTTCTTTCTTCCTCTCATCCTTGCACCACTTTTAATTTAATCATTTTCTTTTTAATAGCGGTTTCTACTTTGTTTCTATTGTTTGCTGTTCCTCTTAAGCAGTGCCACTGTGCCTGGTGGACTTGAAAAAAAAAACAAAAACAAAAAAAAAAAACTACCCACCAGTCCAAATATTTGGCAGGTGGTGGGTGCTTCTGTTCCACCCTGTATAAGTCACTATATAGAGTAGTATGCCTAGTTTACTGTGCTGCCTGTTTTCAATTTGCTTGGGAGAAAGAAAAGAAGAAAAAAAAAAAAAAACAAGATGTCAATGTGAATCTTCACCAGTGCTGCAAAAACAAACTCCTTAAATTGAATTCTGGCTACTGGCCCAGCACTGGTATTTTACTTTCATTTCATTTCCATACAATTTCCATAGGCCACATTCAAATTCTGAGCACTGGTAACACGGGTGCAGCAGCCGTGACAGAGAAATACCAAAACCACAGAATGGTGGTGAATTAATAAAACTTCCATCCCTGGGCAATCAAGCAACAAAATGCCTGCAGTTCCAATTTGCCTTCTGAAATTAAAGTGGTTTGGCCCACTTCTGCACTCTTGGTACAAAGGGTCACTGTTACAAGTCAGTGCATTTTTTACATTTACATTCCAGATACCTGACACTCATAGCCAGATCAGCTTTCAGTGAGTGCAATGGTAGAATAAGCTTAAACCTTGTTGTTGTTGTTGTTTTTCTAAGGTTTTTTTTGGGGCATTGTTTGATAGACTGTCGTGAGGAGAGACAGGAGAGGGAGAGGGACAACATGAAACCATGAGACAAGGGTATCACAACCAATTAATAGAAACAATGGTGGACACTGACATACAACACTACAGACTCAGTAGTAATCATTTATAATAGAAACGTTTTAAATAAAGACATACTAGCAAGCAGAAAGAGTCCATTTTTACTTCTCAGTCGAGGTCAGAATCAGAATGAGAGCCGCGTTAATAGATACGGAGGAAATTTTAAAACAAGCAGTTCCTTAACAAGAGATTGAGATTCTTCCATCAGTGTTTTTTTTTTTTTATTCAAACGGCCGTCATCAAACAGATAAAAGACCAACTGAGGACAGAACTCTGCAGGAATCTATTCTTCTATCTCATTATCTCCTCTTTTAAATTAAGCACTTGTTCAGTCGTTTGGATGTGAGTCTCGACTGAAAGAATTTTCTCACAGTAATGGTGATACTGCTTTCAGCATCAGTGTGGATCGGGAGCTGGGGAAAAAAGCAGGCAATGAAAACTAAAATACGTTGAACTTTAGCGCTGATTGTTAGGCTTGATGAGCTCTCAAGTGTCACCATTGTGCTGTTTAATATGATACGTAGAGCTAGATACTGACATTGCCAGGATTGGGGTTTTGTTTTTGTTTATATGTCACTGTCGGTAGCCCAGATAATCACTCACCTAGGTGGATCTATTCAACATCATCCCAAAATGAAAACCTGTTTGCTTATCTACACTCTCTGGTCCTTAGGTGATGACTTTTCTCACTCCCCGAATGTGAAACCAAGCCATTATTAACCTCATTTAAAGTCTATACAGGCGTCTTCCCTTGTCCTATTTTGGGAAGTTTTTACTTTAAAGAGTTTAATGAATGCCACTGACTTACCTATCAGTTTATCACCTCTGCATTTTGTCTTGGCTTTTGATCAGAAACTGTACACAGTCTCTTTGCAGTGGAGGAGAGAGGCTGGCTAAGGCCTGGACTTCAACTTCAGATCCCTGCTGTCACTCAAACTCATTCCTCTCAGCTGCTCTCAGTGACTCTTAATTCTAGGAGAAATGGAAATGAACTATTGAGACTATTCAAGATTAGCAAGTAGTAGTGATTATATTCACTTCCCGCTTTCAGGTGCTAGGTGGAAAAAAGTAGATGTGAAAGAAAAGGGCAATGGCAACACCTAAGCAAGGCAGGATGCTACTGAAGCATCCACTCTGTTTAACTTTCATGAGTAAAGGTGCAGTGGAGCATGGTACATTTTCCTTTTTGTCTTTATTGACTTGTCAGAATCACCGAATTCAAGGGGCTTCTATTGACATCTCACAATTCAATTTCTGCGCCGTCTGGCTGCACCGAGGGAACGTTATTTCCCACACAGAAACATACATCTACTTGCGCCTTGGTTTCTGACTCTACCTGTCAGTCTGCATCTTGAGTCCATCTGGATCCCGCAAGATGGTTTTTCTTCATAATGCACACGCGAGCAGGGCAGGAAAAATGGGATTAGAGGGCGGGGGGATGAACTGCGACAAAGGTCACGAGGCAGATTTGAACTCCACAGCGTCACCAAGTACATCTTGCATACATGCACACATGCCTTATGGGACATTTAGATACCGCCCCCTCCTCTTTCTTTCTGTCTTTTCTTTTTTTTTTTTTATTAATTCTTCATCTGTCAATCACTCCTGTGTCTGTTATCTTGCGTGGCAGACATGGCGGGTCTGATCAAATCCATTTGCACCTCCTTATCTGCTGCTGCTTTAGCAGAGCACATAGGACAGAGTGGAGATGGCGTGCAGGGAGGAGGGGTGGAGCGGCCAAGAAGCATTATGGTATGTATTTTGACTTACATGGTAATCTGACCCCGCCTGTAACCCCCCACCCCCCGCCTCCCCACCACCACCGCCGCCACCACAACCCCTCTGCTTATCTCCATGGCAACCAGCAGCACAGGAGGAGTATTATGGTCTGTACTAGTCCACCCCACACCCCACCCCACCCCCCACCCCCCTCTTTCTCTTTTTGCCTCAGAAATGATACTATTATCATTATGTGATATGCGATTCTGCGAGTGTGGCTGGGGGTGGGAGGGGCATCGCGAGCCGTGCACGAGGTTTCTATGACAACTGCCTCCATATCCTTCTGATTGGTGATTATGGGATGTTGCCCCCCTACACCCCCCCCCCCCCCCCCCCCCCCCCCACCACCACCCAAATGCACACATGAACACTGTGTCCACAGTCAAGGAGAGGGAAGTGTGGGGGAGGGGGGAGACAGACAGAAAACAGAGAGACATAGAAAGAGAGGAAGAGGCAGAAATGGAGAAAGAGAGAGAGAGAGTGAGAGAGCGAGAGAAATATATTGTAATCCAATGTAATGTCTGAATGTATGTAACAAAATTGGCACCATTGTTTCACGAACTTTCATGCCAATAAAGCACATTAACATTGAAACTGGATTATGAGAAAGAGAGAAAGAGAGGGAGAAAAAAAAAGAGAGAGAGAGAGAGAGAGAGAGAGAGACATGGGGGGGGGGGTCAGGATGGTGAGGGCATGTAGTTCGTTCTTTGTGTCGGCCGGTGAGAGAGCGAGGAAGAGCCCTGCTTGCTACACTGCCGGCGGGACGGGACAAAGGAAAGGCCAGAGGGAGGAGAGAGAGAGAGAGAGAGAGAGAGAGAGAGAGAGAGAGAGAGAGAGAGAGAGAGAGAGAGAGAGAGAGAGAGAGAGAGAGTCAAAATGAAGGTGTGCTGAGTCAGAGCCAAGCATAGATCCTGTACACTGTGATACGAGAGAGGCCTTCTGCTATCACCTATGGAAAGAAAGGAGGAGAAGAAAGTCGGTGTGTTTGAGGGGTTAAAAGCACAAGTGAAAGCATGAAGCAACAACACACTGAAACAAAATAATCCTTAAGTGGATTAAAAGTACCGGTCACATCTGAGTCGCTAAAAGCAGAGGCAACACACTCACCAACAAACAGATGTAATGCTACTAATTATTAACATTTTCTGGGAAGATGACAGTGACGATCCTAGACTTTCCAACGTTACGATTAATCCTTGAAACCACACTTTTGTTTTTGGTGGTCAAAGTGTTGAGAGATGGGATGCGTGACATTTTTATCTACAATAATTCATTCATAATGACCAATTATGTCCATTCACCTTGGGAAATTACCAGCCACCTGTCTGCTTTCCTTGTTCTTAAGGCCATCTCAAAAAAATAATGTCTTTTTCCTTTTTACTCCAAAACAATTTGGTCTCTCAAGTCAGGGATTTTCAAACTTTTTCATGTTCCGGATCCACCGAGTTGACTTGCACTGAGTCATGCCCCCCCCATCTGAAATGACTTTGCCCTGGGGATCGTGACAAGAAAAAATATATTTTTTTGTATTAAGTAAATTGTTTAGATGTCAATCTTGAACACTGACAAAGATTCAAAAAGATGTGATTATTCTAAAAGATTATCTTAAAATAATCACTCATGCTGTTTTTTGTACCGTGACAATTTCTAATAACTTAATTAATAGTAATATTTAACCCTTTCAAACTTAAGCAAATTCACTTGATTTATTTTAAAAAAAAACATGAAGAGTGTAAAGGGTAATCAGCATATTAGCAAAGAAAATAAATAGAGAAAATTAGTGAATACGAGAAATATAGCAAAAAAAGAGAATTAATTCATTCACTTCATTTTTATTTCAAGAAAACTATATTTGTCATGATTAAAATGGATCAACATCAAATTTTTTGTGTTTAAATGCTTGTGAAAGCAGTCTCTCACAAACATTTAAACTGTTCCTCATTTTGCTGAGGAACCCCTGGAAAACACTCAAGGACCCCACTTTGAAAAACTACTGGGTCAAGTGACTTTGGATTTTTGAGGGGATTTGTGGCTGAAAAAGTCAAGTTTCTCCTCTGTGCAGCCTCAGCAGAGCAGACTAGACCCACCAAGAGCGAAAACAAAAAAAAAAAAACAACACAAAACAACTCCTCTTGATATGTGGTGGGCCTAAAAACTCTCCCTCTCTCAGGATGGAGCTGCTTTTGGTCAACTTGTGCGTGTCTTGTTCCCCTCGTGGTGAAACCTCATTCAGACTCTTCCCTGCTTCCACACTGAGTTAGAGTGTGTGTGTAGCTGTGCAGCATTTTGCTCCTACAGTGTAAATGTATTACAGTCGATGCTGGGAAGACTGTCCAGGCCCCAGACACGATTTTCCCACCATTGACTGCAATGCATTTCAGAAGCCTGTGTAAAAGGCCTGTGTGTGTGTGTGTGTTTGTGAGTGTGTGTAGTTACAGACAGCTCAGCTGTTGGCTCGGCTCTCCCACTGTACCTTGTGTGTCAAGGCCAGTGTGAAGCACTAGACTGAGGTTTTGGCTACGGTTTGACCTCTGTGACCCCTGTCTGTCTGTCTGTCTCCCTGCATGTAACTTGACTTTTTAACCTCACTTCAGCCACCTTGCACAACTTTTTTACAAGTCAGCAGCACCTTCTCCGTCCGTCTTTGCTGTTGACATAAATGATAATTTTCACGTTGAGGAAGCATGTTGTGTTTTCAGCAATTAACTAATTAGCAAATTAAAAGACCTACTGCCTCTGGGGTGCTGCTCGGTGTCACCGGCTCGGTGAGTGAGCATGCGGTGTGAGTGTCTTGTAGGTGGTTGCCTGCACATCATGTGCACAGTCTTTATATCCAGGGAGTCTCGTGTACAGTAGCGTCTGCGCATACATGCAAACATGCACACTGAAGTTAAGCAGTCATGTGGCACACAGTTGCCATGTGACGGCTTTTCCTTTTTTTCTCCTCCTCCCCCCCTTCTCCTTTCTCTCCTATCTCTCTCTTTTTGGAGTTATGCTTATTGTGGGATGTCAGTGACTGCACTCATTACTATTATGGGATGCCGCACGGAGTGGGAGGGGGGGTGGGGGGGTGAGCGTCACCATGGAAACCCCGGTTGCTAAGAGAGGGGGGGTGCATGGAGGAATGGGGAAGAGACTGTAGGAGAGGGAGGGGGTGAGTTGACTATTATGGTCTGTACGTTGCAAGGTAACTATGCAGAGTGGGGGAGGGGTGACTAGAGTGTGTGAGTGTGTGTGTGTGTGTGGTGGTGGTGGTGGTGGGGGGGGATATTATGGGATGCCTGCCCCCTGATCTCTTTGTGTGTGTGTGCGCGCGCGCGGGGTGTAGTGCAAGAGAGAAAAGAGAGAGAGAGAGAGGAGACGGGCGTCGTGCGTCGTGTGCACACTGCCAGTTTAACAAAAAGAAGGAAAAAAAGACGCAAAAAAATACATTTAAATTGTTTTGGAACACCTCAAAAAAAGCTTCCAAGTATTGATTGGAGGAGGAAACTAAGCCTAAGCCCGGGAGTAACTGTTACTGTTTTCTTTTTTTTTTTTTTTTTTTTTTGGAAGGAAGCTGTTGTGAATCAAGTTGTGAGTATGATAGTTTGGTTATATATTGTTTTATAGATTTTACTGATCAGGATAAGGATAGATGCTCTTTACACCAGACTGGGTTGGGCGAACTGATACGGTGAAATTTCGTTTAAAGGCTGAGAGAGTGGCTCGTTTTCTTGGTTCGCTTCAATCAGAGGCTGGCCGCCGGTCAAGCTCGGCTAGCACACATGCTAATGGGACGGGAAACTCACCACAGCGGCAAGATGGCATGTCAGCTAAACGCATACATCGACATGAGTGAGGCTGCTAATCTTGTGCGCCGTCCAACTTGGATAGCTTCGCGTTAGCCGCAGAAAGTTAGCTCCAAATTGGTGTGAAGAAGCCATCATGTGGTGATTGTTGATGTTGCTTATTTTAACCATGTTTTGAACGCTGTTTGGTGCTAGATATTCACTTCCGTTTTCTTTTTTGTTCTTTTTCTTGCCGGCTGCCCTCCTACACACACACACACACACACGCACACACACACTCACTCACACATGCACACACACACGGACTTGGACTTGGACAGAGACATCAAGACTGGGACGCCACGGAAAAAAAACAGCAAAACAAATAACTTTATATTTAGTTAGCTCCACTGTTAGCTAACTAAATTCAAAGTTTTTTGTTGGGCCGCTATGTCTGGAAGCGAGGATGACAGAGATGACTTTGGAGCCCCAGAAGACCGGTTAATGCACGGTAAGACAGCCGGGTTCGTTAGCACTAAAATCTGCTAAAGTTCATAATGCAAGGGGCTTCGCCTGATAGCAGAGTGTTGGCTAGTCCAGGTTTGGGGGGTTAGCTGCCGGTTGCTAACATTAGCCACATTAGCGAAAGTAGTCGACGCCGCGGTGCACTCTTGAAGGTGAATCCATAAATAAAAAACCCACCGTGGTTTATTCCAATCACAAAGGAAAAAGGTAAAGCTGACAGTTTGCATTGTGGTGAAGTCACGCCGAGTTACCGGCATGTTCCCGGGGCCTAACATTAGCCAGCTACCGGTATCTTTACGTGTCGATGACAAGATGGAGGCAGCCAGTTAGCTTGGAAGCTGGCGGATGACGCTCTGTGGCTTTCCCCTCCTCATGCTCGGCGGCTCGACTGTAGTACAAGTTCATTTTTTTTCATTAATAGACAGATTTGGTGCCTGAATATGTCATTTTTTAAAACTTAAGTGGAAATTGGTTTGAATGAGTTGCTGTGGCTAACGGTCGCTGTGTTTACAGTTATTTATTTAAAATGCTGCTCCAACCGACGAGCACGCGCGGCGGCGTAACGGACGCGCTCGAGCCGTTGAGTACAGAAAGTACAGTTAAAGTTAGCCCCCCGTGCTAATGTGAGCCACAAACTGCACTTTTAATTAATGATTAAAAACTTTTTTTTTTCTTCTATATAAGATTTACAGTTGAGACCCGCAAGGTTAGCAACAATAGAAAGAAAGGGATGGAGGATGGGGGGAACTGTTAACCTGCTCTGGCAGATGAACAGGAGAAAACAAACAAACAAACAAAAAAACACTTAGGGTATCAGTATAGACAAAAGCTAATGTAGTTTGGACAGAAGTAAACAGTGAATTAAAAGGTTACTATATATATAGGGTAACCTTGAATTAAAAGGTTACTACATAACAGTGAATTAAAAGGTTACTGTATATATAGTAACCTTTTAATTCACTGTTTAAATGTCTGTTCTGGCATTTATTCCTGATATTCCTTATTAGCGCATATCAAATCAGATAATGTGTGATATGCATGTGTAAACAGAATAATTCAAAGAACTTGTAATTGACTTTTTTTCTTGTCTTTGTGTGTGTAATCAACTTGTGAATTTTTATAGTGATATCTGAAAGTAAAATGTTGAGCCCCTTTCCCCTATGTCTTAAAAACAGTGTTTTTTGGTAATTTGTGGTCATAAATAGGTGATTTTCAAAACTTTCCACCAATGGGATTCCTTGGGACTTTTTTTTCCCTCACTCAGGACAAACTGAGGATACAAAATCAGTTGAGTTTGTTTCTCTTGCAATTTGTCCTAGGTTGACTCCAATTTTGGCCTAAAATTACTGGACTATATATAAGATTTACAGTTTAGACCCGCAAGGTTAGCAACAAAAGAAAGGGATGGAGGATGGGGGAAGCTGTTAACCTGCTCTGGCAGATGAACAGGAGAAAACAAACAAACAAAAAAAACACTTAGGATATCAGTATAGACAAAAGCTAATGTAGTTTGGACAGAAGCCATTAATGTTTGCATTTTCACTTAATATTTCTGTTACCTTTTACGTTTTTATCAGTTGGGGTCAAGTTGACCCCAGTAATTTACACCTCCAGATAGAATAGAATAGAATAGAATAGAATGCCTTTATTGTCACTATACACATGTGCAATGAGATTAAGAGCAGCTCCTTTTTAGTGCAAACATGTAATAGTAAAGAACAAAAAATAAAAAAGATAAATTACAATATAGATAAAAATAAGTTATATATACATCAAGTAGTTCTATATACAGTAAGGATTTAGTGGTGATATTGCACATTTTAATGATTGATTGGAGTAATGATTGGAGTAAAAATAGTTAGCCAAGATTATGAGTTAGGTGCTTCATGTGTCTTGTTGACTGCCGAAATATCCCTTGAATTACTCATCACCTCACCCACTCAGCCTCCATGATACATCAAAGTTCATGTGGGAGTCATATTTTTTACCTCCCAAATGTCACATGAACTATCAGTGGTTCTTAAACGGCTACAGGTGTGGTTCTGTCAGATGAGGGCCCAAAAGCAGAGCCCAAAGAAACACCAATGTGTCCAGAATGTGTCCATGATATTGAGAATATATCATCATGTTCGTTTCATGTTTACCCACTTGTCCCCATTAAGATGTGTTAAACATTGAATGGGGTCAAATTGACCTCAAAGATAATAGGAGGGTTAAAATATCCTGTTCTCATGACATAACCTCAATATGATAACGCTCGTCACAGCATTTATAATGAATGTCAGTCTGCAT
The DNA here is from genome assembly GCF_902150065.1 of Myripristis murdjan. Taxonomy (NCBI): domain Eukaryota; kingdom Metazoa; phylum Chordata; class Actinopteri; order Holocentriformes; family Holocentridae; genus Myripristis; species Myripristis murdjan. The sequence goes on from NC_043990.1 coordinate 5,335,637, forward strand.
GCTGACTTTCTTTCATTAATACTTAAATATATTTTCAAGTTAAATATGCAGTTGGTCACAGTATAGGCTACACACTCCTTAATTTGACCTTTAAAAAGCTCATCACATTTAAGGGTCTCTCTTACCAGGTGCAAATTGGCAGCTTGCCATTTACTTTTAACAATTGTCAATTACATTAATAGGCTTGGAGTGCCATTACATTTAAATTCGGGGCCACTGAAGCTGTGCCAGAAAAGAGACTGAACCGAGTTCCTTGTGCATCAGAAGGCAGGCGGTAAACATAATGACTAATCTGTTTTACATTTTTTTTAACCACTAGAACAAAGCCGGTTTGCACCACTCCCTTATGGTCAGCTTGTATAATGGATACCAACTCAAAACCACTCGTCTGGTCCTCTAAACTGTTTTTCTTTAACATTTGGATGATTACAGCTTGGGGTTCGGACCGTTTTCAGCCTGTCTAAACACAATTTAGACTTTGTGAATCCATTTCCAACCTTTTTTTTTTTTTTAAAACAGCCAGCTCTATTTTTAGAACAGAATAGGCTCCTCAGATGGTGTTTGGTTACCTGCCAGCGTGGCTGATAAACAAACTGAACCACATCCAAAATTCGCCAGCATGTGGCTGCTGTTTTGTTTCCCACATTTGGATGTCTAGTTGATATGCCTGCTATCTTCATGGCTCTCTGTGTTCAATAATGGTGTCACATGGGCCGTGCAGACTCATACACAGTGTGTCTGTGTCTCACCCTGAAAACGTCTCTCCTGGCCTGATTTCAGATGACGAGGAAGAGGAGATCTCGGAGAATGAAACTCCCAAGGTGAAGAAGAAGAAAAAGGCCAAGAAGAGCCGAGAGAGCAAGAGCAGCAAGAGGCGTTCCCGCAGAGAGGTCAGGGCATTGTGTCTGTGTATGAGTGTGTTTTTGTGTTGTTTTCCCCCCCAGGTTTATCCATGTTGACAGTGCTGCTGAAACAATGACTGTTAATCAAGTCGTGGATCAACAGAAAATCAATTGATAGTCATAACCATTTTAGCCATTCATCCAGTTAAAGAAAATGTGGTGATTCACTAAGATTGTCTTCCTTTTCTTCGATCATTAAAAAAATAAGTGTTTTTTTGGCTGCTGGTCAGATCAAGGAAACAAATTGAAGACATCACTTTGGGCCCCGCTGACTTCCAACCAGACTGTCATTGTTTTTGATGCTTTCAGAACTTAACAATTGATTGGGGAAAAAAACAGATGGCTAACTTGATTGCCAGTAAATAATAATAATTTGTTGCAGTCCTAGTCCACAACAAGCCAACCATGGGTAAAAATGTTATCCAAAGTGTTTTAAAAGGGTAACAAATCACTTCACAAAGGAGTAAAAACAACAAAACAGAATGAAAAAACTGAGTGAAAACACTAAAAGCATGATATGAGATTCTAAAGGAAACCTTGCGGGGGAAGTTTAGAGCTGCCAGTATAATAATATAAAAGCAAATCTGTCTAAATGTATAGTATATCTAAGTGTTTCGAGGCAGTATAAAAGGATCTGGTTCACATGGTGTTAAAAGCTCTGATATTCTTTGGTGCTACAATGTTCTAGTCCTAAAATTGATCAATAAAATCTTAGAACCAATGCAACGTACTGTTGAACTCTGATTGTGAAGGAAACCACCAAATTCTACTGTCACTTTCACTCCTGTCAAAGCTAAATACACATTTTTAAGAGAATCTGACCCCAAAATTATGCTTGTTCACCTGCCACAGCGGTTGGCACAGACTTGCCAGCATTTGTCTGGTATTGAAGTAATTTCTCTCCTTGGTTTATTTTGATGTTTTTCATTTGCTGCTGCCTTAATTCTGCAAGATCCTGCTGGGCAAACCACTTCTATCTTTGTAGCCTGAGTGTGTTGAAGTTCACACACATCCAGTCCAGCTGCTGGGTTGAACAGCAAGACGTTAAAACCCACAAACTATTAGATTTCCACATGATGAAGAAGAGGCCAGCTAACTGTCTGCAGGTTTTTAACAGTTTTCTTCTGTTGGAAGAGCAGCAGCAAAGTCAAATTTGTTGCATGGTGGTCATGCTCATAAAAGATATCACAAGTTTAACCAGATTCTTAGACCAAACCGGCTTGTTTCTTCATGCTAATCATGCAACATCTGGCCATGTCTTACCCATAATCCCTACTATACATTTGCGATGTCTCCTGTTTCCATGTAGACTTACTAAACCAGCCCATTTTCTACCTTTTACTGTGTCCTGTTTTTAAAAAATGTATTTATATTACTCATTCGGGGATGTCTTTCCCAATCATGTTCCTTTTGTTGTTAACACTAGGAGGGCCTAAATTACAGTGTAAAAATTCTACAATTTAGAACATTGTTTTTTAATCAAAACAGTTAAGTGTAATTCCTTCTTTTTAGTACGTGATTTGAATGTTTAATGTCTTTTTTTATTATTATTGTAGACATAAAGACTTGATTAGTCTGTTTAGAAGTTCCCTTTTCATTTGCTTTGCTTCTCTTGAGTTTGTGGGTCTCGCTCTGCTGATAATCGTCCTCTCTCTCCTCATTGCAGGAGTTGGCCATCAGCTCCCCAGAGCCCATGGATGTTGGCGGGGTGGAGGAGACCGAGGACGGCGGCCCGGGTCAGCGCTCGGACAGCGAGGGCAGCGACTACACTCCAGGACGCAAGAAGAAGAAGAGAGCCAGCAGCGGCAAGGACAAAAAGAGGAGCAGTGCCGGAGCTGAGCGGAGCGCCGCCGCCTCCTCTTCGGCCTCCAAGAGGAAAGACCCGGAGCCCGAGGAAGAGGAGGAGGATGACGATGATGACAGCTCGGTGAGGAGGAAGAGAAGAGAGTGTGTTTGTCTGTGTGTTGGTGTTGGAGCGATAGGCGCTTCTGAAGTGACCAGCAGCGCTATTATTGAAGAATGAAACCACCAAAATCAGTACATTTTAACATGGACTATTTTCATGTCAAAAGAATTGGAAGTATTCATTCAGTCCCCCCCCCCCCCAAATATTTACATCACAGTTAGTTCAGTTTAATACTCAGCAGTTCTGCAGTAAATATGTAGGCTGTGCAAATCAGAGGTCGACACAAAGTTGCTTTCAATCCATTGCAAGGGCTTATCTTAACAAGAATATTGCAGCGTTTGACTGGCTGGATCCTTGATATTTTGAGAAATGCTGAATATTATTTGATACTTTATGCATATTCTTTCCTTGGAGCTTGAATTGTGCCTCATATCTTGAAACTCAGTGTGTCAGAGGTAAATACTTTCCAAACCCGACCCATCCTGCCAACAAAATAATGAACCTGACTACAACCCCAGTTTTTGGCGGGGGTCTGAAGCCAGAGCCTCAACAAAACTTGAAATTTATAGCGTGGATTTATATTGTTTAATTTATATTGATTATCTTTAGGCTATGCATTAACTGCATAGTCTGTCGCACCTGCCATCTTTAGGTTAAGATGGATGGGTGAAAAATTTAAACTCAACATTAGGCTAAATCAGTCAAAAACGTCCAAAAAGTCAGTTCAAAATTGAGTTAAAACGCTCTAACAATTTCTTAATCCATAATGTACTAAAGGTTAAAATAAGCAGCAGTTAACGTGAAATCTAAACTCAGAGTCTATAAATCTAAAACACAGCTCATATATGTGGTATTTCCGTACTGTCCTGTCTTTTGGCCCCGTTTGGTTTGGGCAGTCGTCTCAAGCTCTTTGTTGCAGCCACTGGTTTTCTAGTGAAAAACGGGGCCAGTATCAAGCATGTTTGGATGCCTTTTTTCCCAGCATGCTTATAATGTAGTCATGCCAAAACCAAACATAATGGGAAAACCTCAGTACTGTCCCTATATGTATGTCTGCAGCTGTCTGCGCTCATGCATTTGGTTGGAAAAGCTTGATTTTCCCATTTGTGTATCTGGGTTAAAATGCAAGGTCTACCTTCCCTGTGAAATTACAGTGCCTCACATTTTGAAATACAACTTTTTAACAACTCATTTTCTGCCGCATGATGAGCAGCTTTTGACCTCGCAGCCTTAATTTAGTCACGCAGGGCTTCACAGACCCAGATATGATCCGAGAGACGGTGAAACAAAGAGCTGCGTCTGGAGGACACTCACACTCCCGGCCACCAATAGGGGGCCTTGTATTTAATGGCACTTATGCAAAGGCTGGGTGGGGTGGGGGTGGGGGTGGTGGTAGGATGTGTAAGGCATATATGCTGTTACCATGGCAACCACCGCCTCGTGCCGCACTGGCGCTCTTGACCCTTTTTTTCTTTTTTGGTTAGATAAACACATTTTAATTCATTGGTAGAGCCGGCCGCTGCAGTCACGTCTGTGAAGGTTTTGGGAAGTGGCTCTGATGCTTTTACTTCTCTGCTAACCTGTTAACAGCTGGTGAACTTAAAAAATCCCTGCCATCCTTTTACCAGACATAATGTATACATTTTCATTTTGTTTCTGTTTTCAGTCCTCTTTATGTGAACAGGTTCAAGCAAGGCAGAAAAATCAATCAAATTCTAATTTGTCATCAATTTTGATGTCAGACTTCAATTAAGTTGGGATTGTTAACCATCCAGACAGCAGGAAATCTGAAGTTCAGGTGTTGCCGCTTTATGTCAGGCGGCCAATCAGGAGCCTGTCATACACCGAGCCTTTGTTTGACTTTGATGGCATTCGCTGTGGCAGTCAGTGTGTACGGTGGCCTGTAGAGACAAAGCCGAGACAAAATGGGCAAAGATTAGAGACTCTGTAAGTGAGACGTTCAGAGGTTACCATCTCAAAAAGTGTCCAGCTGACCCGTATTGAATTATCCACTAAAGACACATTTTTTTACTGGCATTTGGGGCTCGGTGGGTGTTAATTCCTGACCCTGTCCACTGATCACCACTTATCCACTTGACTGTTACAAGAAGAAGAAAAAGGCCTGTCAGAAGGTCAGATTGAGAGGAAAGAAAATGATTGCCAAGATTCACGAGTAATTAAAGAAATTAGGCACGATGTAACCTGGCAGGATAGCATTATGCTGTAGATTTGCTTGATTTGTAGGGGTAAGATGTAATATTATATATTCATTATAAGACGAATGAATCGTTTCTTTTATTTACTTTTATTTTTTGTATGAGGAAGCAAAAGCTGAGTGGCATGATGACACAAACAATAGATGGTTGATGATGTGGGCTTTCCAAGACTGAAACAAAAGCTGTCAATGTTTTTTTTTTTTTTTTAATACCAGTATTTACTATCTTAAATTTGGAAAAACTACAAATCAAACCTGAGAACTATGACTAGATGAAATATCTTTTCATTAAATGTTCAAATAAACAAAATGACAAAGAGAATATTGCAAATGCAAAATAAAAGGATGTGAGAGATACTGTCTAACAAATATGAAAAATCTGTTTAAAAAAAACTAGAACAACCTCTTGCATATTGGCAAAGTAAGACGCTGATAGAGCCAACATCCAAAAAAAGGCAAATGTTGCCCTGATATGATGGTAAACTGATAAATACGTCTACAATATCCAAATATATCTTTTAAAAGAGCAGACTGTGTTTATTCCCTGGGCTATAGTGGCAGAATTGGTCTTTGTAAAGTGCCACATGTTGGTGTTTCAGTCTCTGTGCTCAGTCAGTGAATATATTGAATATATCCAGCAAAGACTTCTTGCGTTGGTGGGCAAATTCACAGGAAAAAATGTAGTTACACAGCCTCAATACATATTTAATGTGGTGTAGACCCACTGTCACTGCACATATGGTGGAATTTGCTGTATAGAATAATCTTGAGCTGTTGGTTTGCTGTGTGTCTCACTGAACACAGACCAAAGCCTCCAGTAAGTGAAAGACTAATATTGTGTTTGCAAAATGGAAAATGCGCACAAAACCTTGATGTCTTCCAAACAGCCAGCTGTGAAATTCGGTTATACCAGCAGGGACCGCACGATATATCATTTTAGCACTGACAGTGCGATGTGCAGTAGTCACATTGCAGGACATGCAGTGTTAAGTAAGACAGTTTAATTAAAACATGATATGCTAAGGAGAGGAAAACTTGAAATGTGCTAATTTTCCATGACTAGAAAAGTCAGTCTGATTAAAAAATAATTTAGTCCAATTTCAGGGTTCTTGGACACAGAATTTGTTGCTAGTGACATGCTGCATGGACAGCGATCATTTTGCTGTGTGCTCTGGTGACGGGTGCACTTGATCCCCTCTAATCACTGATCACAACCTGACAGTAAGCGCTGCCTGTTCTGGTTGTTTGATAAACCGACATAAGCACTGGCCTGGGGCCGGTAAAAGTTTATGCAGGGCAGGTTGATTGACTGTCACTGGACGGTCAGTCAACAATGGACTGTAACCTGACCAAGAATGATTTTGATTGGTGGTTCACTGTGTATGCATGAGCATGTAGCGCTTGCATCACCTGCATGCGATGCGGCCACTGTCACAGATAATGGCACCTGGATGCTAGAGGCGGGCGTTCAGTTACACTAGACGGCCTGTGAGTGTGTGTGTATTCCCATTCTCAGCAGCACCTCGTTCTGCTGCTGGTCCAAACTTAAAAAAGTTACTGTCTTGGGGCTTGTCTGCTCCTTAAGGTGAGGAACGTGCAACACACACAAAACCTGCAGTATCCAGATCTATCTGTGCATCTTGCTGGCATGTCGATAAATCTGCCATGCCAGGACGCCTGCTGGTATTTGGCATGGCACAGTATGTGTTTACCTTCCACCACGCAGATTCCACCACGCAGTGTGTAAATTTGAGCATTGTTAGAACTGGTAGATTACATGTAAATAACACAACTTAGTCCATTTGTAAAGTTTATTTAGAAACATATCTTGTTTTTTCCAAATGCCTCTCCACCTGTTCTGTCAGCTCTCTTGCTGGTGTCACAGTCAGAGGGCTGAAGTGAAGAGGAGAGACTTTTAAAGTACCCAAATGATTAAAATTATGATTGCATTGTGTATCGGTGCATGAATAGCTCACTGCATGTATCTGGTGAAATTTCCTGTGTTTCTTTCATATCGCAGTATATCTTGCAGAAATCACAATGTCGTGCCGCCCTAATAAGGCTCTTAAACTTATTTTAAATCACAGTGCAACATCTTTTTTTCCAATTGTGGACATGTGTGGTCTTGTCTACCAAACCAGGTTCCCCTCCACACTCTGTTCATGCGATCAATTGATCAGATTAGTATCGACGGCACCCGGCGCTCACTGAGTTAAAGCAGCGTCGAGCTAACAGGCTGTGAAATCTCTCTGGATGTTGTGGGGATTTTGATGTATGTGCCTTTTACAGTAATAAGGAGTCCAGACAAATGTAAGAGCTGTTCTGCTCTCTGTGTAATGTTGTTATGTCGAGGCTTGCATCATATTTAACAGCAGTGGAGCTAGAAGGAGCTTTACTGTGTGTTTTCGCACCTGTCTGTCTCTTTGTTAGCAACATGTCTCACAAAGTTACACATGGATTTGTATGAAATTTACAGGTCAGATAGCTCTTAACCCAAGGATCAGTTTATGCGATTTTGGTGATTTTTTTTTTTTTTTTTGTGCCATGAGATGAGCTCCTTTTTAGCAAGAGGTATTAGGTTATATGCTGGTGGGAATATCAGACATCCAGGATTTCCATGCTGGCTGCTAAAGAGCTTTACATCCACTCGCTCTTTTGTCAGAAAATCGAAGCTGTAAGACAAACAATAAACCCTGATCGTTAGGGAGACTTTTGTTTTGTAAGTTTTTGTTTTGTAAGACAAAACGCTTGGTTTGCACTTTTCTTAGTTCCTTTTTAGTTGTTTATCTGTTAGAGCTAGGCGCTATAAACAAAATCAAATATCACAGTAACTTTGATTAAATACTTTTTTATAGATATTCTGATGATATTGAGGGCATAACTACTGGTGCTCTCATAAGCTATTTAAACATAAGAAATTTCTGAAACAATTGTTAGTCGTGGATTTGATAATGGAAAAAGTGTCTTGTAAGTTCAGAAAATTGCGTCTTCTATGTTAATGCAGCCTTTAAAACGATGAAAAGACATCACATATGCCATATCACGATATTATGATATCCAAAATCCAAGATAATATCTAATATCCTGATCAACATTTTTTTTAATATATCACCCAGCCCTACTGTCTGTAATATTAATGCTCTCCAATCAGTTCTCGAGAAGGAGTGCAAGAAGTAAACGCTTTTTGTGAAGTTTACCAACAACCCAGTTTTGTTGTTTTTGATATTGAACTTTAATTTGACAAGTGCATGAGTCTCTCAGATATTAATGAAGCCGGTTGTTGTGTTGATTCCTGCAGGAGCCCAAGACCTCGTCCCAGCTGCTGGATGACTGGGGCATGGAGGACATCGACCACGTCTTCACTGAGGAAGACTACCGCTCTCTTACCAACTACAAGGCCTTCAGCCAATATGTCAGGTAAGAGCAAACACACACACACACACACACACACACACTGACTGAAAACGGCAGGCTAATATCTCAGGAAGCTGCCCACTAGATTTATGTATGGTTAACTGTAGTTTTTGGGTCTTAAACATGGTTTCTAATAGAAAATGCACAAAGTTAAATGAAGTTATGATACTTGTCCCTGGTTGTGGTGTGATTATTATTTGCTTGCAGTTTTTCATCCTCTGACTAATCTTGAGACCGAAGTTTGTCTCAAATTCAAAAGGCCTTGAAACGTCTTGAATTTTTGTGGCTGAAACTCAACCCTCAAGAAACAGGTGTCATAATGTTCAGAGCTGAGATGCTCAAACTCAAGGAGATCGATTTCTCTCCTTGAGTTTGAGCATTCATCCCATCTGCAGCTCAGGTTCTGCCTCTTAAAGCTGCCCTCTTCTCATCCTCCAGGCCTCTAATAGCAGCCAAGAACCCCAAAATCGCCGTGTCCAAGATGATGATGGTCCTGGGGGCCAAGTGGCGCGAGTTCAGCACCAACAACCCGCTGAGGGGCGCCGCTGCTGCAAACGCCGCCCTCGCTACTGCCAACGTGCCGGCTGCCGTCGACACCATGGTGTCCGAGGTGGCTCCGGCCACTGTGGCTGCCCCGGCTTCCGTTGAGCCCACCCCACCTCCAGCACCGCCGCTCCGCAAGGCCAAGACCAAGGAAGGCAAAGGTACGGCAGGCAGTAGCAGCCCAAATATATGATTTTTTTTTCTTTTGAGATCATGCTGCAGAAACTGGCTGATGGGAACCTAAGTGCTTTGAAAAACCAGAAGAGAAAGATGGACACTTTTTGACAGCTGATGTTGTGCAAGTGATATTTAGCCACATAAGTTAGTTGATATCACAGAAAAACAGCAGCTGTGAGTTAACACGATATGGCCAAAAAGTAAAATGTTGATTTTTTTTTTTTTTTTTTTCCCACCCCTTCAAACTTTTCATGATTTTAATCACAATTTCTCAGGAAGTGCTTTAACTATCTGATGGGAATCTTTGCAGCTTGATCATGTGACTGATGATTCATGCTTGTGTTTCTTGGCATTTACGCTCTGGCTTGTTGGACAGCAGCTTTGTTTCCCAACGTTACACCGTACAAAGTCAAAATCTTGCTTTTTCAAGTCAGCTGCATTGCTTTTTAGATTCCAGTTGCTTAATTTATTCGCCGGCCCTACTGTAAATGCAGCTTCACCTTTCAAATGTTATGTACTTGACTTTTCACCAAACACGTGTTTCAGCAGATGTAAAGTCACGCAACCCCGAAAATCAGATTTCAAGCAAATTTTTTACAATTATACATATTTGGAAAGTAATGCTGTGTTTGCTGTCATTTAAATAAGACATCAGACAGCAGCATCTCATAAAACCTGGATGAAATCTTTGCTTTTTTGTTTGTGTTGTGTTGATATTTTTAAAGATTTTTTTTAAAAATGAAAAACACGCAAATTAATGGTTTGTCCTAATTATTGAGCAATTATGAGAGGCTAAATCACTGCAAAAAATGAATCCTTAACTTAGAGGTTTATTTGAAAAGATTAAAAAAAAGTGTTAAATAGACAAAGAATTATTTTTTGGGTGGGGCGGTATGTGGTCATGTGAGTCCTGATCACACATGACACGTCACACTAGAGTTTGTGTTGTATGTGAGCTACCTTGTCATCGCAGTCGCTTGACTCACTAGGTCCAGTAAATGCACTTCACTGTGTCGCGGTGACTTTGGTGCAGAGACAAGTTAACAGATTAACGGGTCACCCTGTCAGGGACGACCGCACGTTCAGTACAAACACACAGCGGAAGACTCAGGGAGGTGGATGTAAATGTACGTGCCTGTGTTTACACTCAGTTATGGCATTTTTCTCCTGTGTGGAAAATGATTTTGAAGCTCCACCATCAAACTCCAAGGTGTGGGTATTGCTCTCTGACTGCCAGTGTAACAATTGAATTAAAAAATAACATCACAGCCTGAATTCTTACCGTGTCAAATGTGTTTTTAATACAGTATCCTCTCTAAACTTTGGGAAACAGCTGGCTGGTGTAACATGCAAACGAACCAAAAGGCTCTGTGCCTGTATCTCAGTGGTTGTGTGGTGAAAGTCTCCGTTTCCCTGATCGGTCCGCCTGTGTGTTTTGTGTCGGCAGGTCCCAATGCCCGCAAGAAGTCCAAACCGGCGCCCAAACCTCAGGAGAAGAAGAACAACGCCAAGACCAAGAAAGTTGCTCCGCTCAAAATCAAACTGGGAGGCTTCAACAGCAAGAGGAAACGCTCATCGGTACGAGGCCGCACTCTGCCGCTGTGTGTGTTTCTACATCGGAAAACACACGTGTGAATCCACGCCTCTTCATCAGTGATTGGCTTCACACACACACAGTTACTGCCTCCTGTAAACAAGGAAACTGTTGAACCTCCCTCAAACTCATTGTGTGTGTGTGTGTGTGTGTGTGTGTGTGTGTGTGTGTGTGTGTGTGTGTGTGTGTGTGTCCAGAGTGAGGAGGACGAGCCTGACGTGGACAGTGACTTCGACGACGGCAGCATGAACAGTGTGTCCGTGTCGGAGGGATCCAACAGCCGCAGCAGCCGCTCCAAGAAGAAGCTGTCCAAGAGCAAACCCAAGAAGAAGAAAGGTAACATCCGTGCTCTGTGTGTGTGTGTGTGTGTGTGTGTGTGTGTGTGTGTGTGACTTGAACAGTTCACCTGTCTTGTAGTACAGTTAATTTGCAGTTTTGCATGGATTGAGATACTCTGGGATGCAGATTTTGGCAAGGCGATTAAAATTTTGACCGTCAAATCATTTGATCTATTAATGTATATAAAAAAAAAATCCCCCAAATTTGATTCCAGCCTCTCTAAGTTCATTAAGATTGTCTTACTTTTTTCCATTCTCATCATTATTAAATTAATACTTTGGGTTTTTTTTTTTTTTTGGGTAGAGATTTGAAGACATCACTTTGGATTTTGCTGACTTCCCATGAGACTTTGGCTTTATTTTTCACACTTTACACACAAAATGATTATCTTGATTTATTGATAAATCTTGATAAATTAGTCACCAATGAGCATAATGATTAGTTTCAGCTCTACAGTGGTGCTTGACATGTCGAGGCTGTGAGCTCTGCCCGCCTTCCAGCTGATGCTGCAGGTTGTAGTCTTGGTGAAGACTGAAGGTTAAGCACATAATGATCGCTGGTAGGATAGAAACATGAAAGTCAGCGCAGCACCTAACAACAACAACACGGGGCCGTGCACGCGCACACATGGCTCGTTAGTCACTGCGTCTGAGTCAGTGGACGCTGGTAAATTTAGAAGGACGACATCTTGGTCCGGCTTGTCCATGTCATCCTCTGACGCATTGTGTGTCGCTGCCACAAGACTGGAGCCCTGACGTCATCGATAATTTCAGAGCGTCAGTCCAAACGGGTCAGCGAGGCTGCTGGAAGAGCTTTTTAAATGCCTTTTTTGTGTGTTATACCTTTAATACATGGTTTAGAAAGGTTAGTTTCGTGTTGTTCTTCCTCTTGAAAATCTGTTAAAAAACTTCGGAATATAAGGTGTGTTTCTTTCCAAAATGAGAAAAGCCGACAGCTGCTGTGACAAAATGATCCTCCTCAAAATGGATATTTATAGCTTTGGAATAAAGCTCCTAAATTCCAGTCTTTAGCTGTCAGCGAGGAAATACTCATTCTTGGGAAAAAATTGACTTTTTGGAGATGGGTTTTTTTATTATTTTTGACAGCGATATAAATAAACACAGAGCAGAACTCCTCCAAATGCACGTTGTCAATAATGGCGCATGAGTTGCATCAGATTCTGTACAATAACAGGCGGAGGGAAACCACTGTTAATGCAGGAAGTAAGAAAATTTAGCCTAAAATGACAAATTGCTTTAGAAAGCCTATCGCTGGCACATTTGTCGATGCGCATTGAGTCAGCACTTTTCCTCAGGAAGGCCTCATTATAAAGAGTTTTGGTATAAAATCAGACCTCATTTTTATACCAAAACTCCATAAAGCTTGTAAGATGTTGTAACCGTGTTTCCGCTCCCTCCTGCAGAGGCGGAGGACGGCGACGGCTACGAGACCGACCACCAGGATTACTGCGAGGTCTGCCAGCAGGGCGGTGAGATCATCCTGTGTGACACGTGCCCCCGCGCCTACCACATGGTCTGCCTGGACCCCGACATGGAGAAGGCCCCCGAGGGCACCTGGAGCTGCCCACACTGTGTAAGGCACCCGCTTTTACCTTTTTTAGATTTTACCGTCTTGAATTAGAAACTCTGATCCCCAGCCAGGTGATAAATTACCAGTGTCACCAGCAGTTCTTTGTTAAGGGGTATAAAAGGGAATGTCCTTTTTTATGTACACATATATAAATAAATGTCCTTAAAGAATACATTAACACTGAAAGAACTCGGCCGAAACAGCACAAACCACAAAACAGTGGACAGAAAATTAACTGAATGTAGTTTTGATAATCAGTGAATCATCTTAGTCATTTCTCAGTGAACATTTGCTGATTCCAGTTTCACTAAGATGCCAAGATTGTCTTCCTTTTCTCTGTCCATATCTTTTATAAAACTAATGCTTTTTTGTTTATTTTGGCTGTTCACTAAACAAACGACCAAAAAAGACCACGAGATACTACAAATAAGTGTTTTCCTTAGTAAAATGACAAAAACAATGAATGATACTTTATCAACTTGTCTGTCAGCGTGTGCAGTAATAGCTGTTCAATAATCGCACTTGTTTGCACATTTTTTTAAACATATAAATGCATAATAACCCCTTTTTTAACACTTAACCTTTTTACACGCACCTTTTATCCAGATATTTATTATCACTGTGTGTTTTTATGTATTTTACTTCTGTGTCCCATGACTTGTGTTGTTTTCTCTCCATTGTCATGTATTTCTTCCCTTTGCTGCTGCTTGTGACATTTTAAATTTCCCTTGGGGCTTAATAAAGTTATCTATCTATCTATCTATCTGAATTTGAATTAAGAGATTTATATCCCTGCTCTACCTTCAAGTCAAGAAATTAAAATCTGAAATGTTGCAGGAACTTTTTAGAGTGAAAGCTTAACGCCTGTGTTTACGTGGCATCACTGACACCCTCCTCTTCCCCCAGGAGAAGGAGGGCATCCAGTGGGAAGCGAGGGAGGAGGGCTCCGACGCCGAGGAGGACAACGGGGAGGCGGGCGAGCCGGAGGAGGACGACCACCACATGGAGTTCTGCCGGGTGTGCAAGGACGGAGGAGAGCTGCTGTGCTGCGACTCCTGCCCGTCCTCCTACCACATCCACTGCCTGAACCCGCCGCTGCCAGAGATCCCCAACGGAGAGTGGATCTGCCCCCGCTGCACGGTGAGCCGCGCACCCACCGGGGGGCCGATGGGGGCCGTTACACTTGTCACACAATTGTCCCGTCAAATACCACAATGTTTGATATTTTCTTCCAACCACCCATCAGAAAAAGACACTTAATTTATTAATTATGATGAATAAATTACACTCAAAACGCTCACTCCTCATCTCCCCAACGAATTGTTGCAACATAAAAACAAAATTCCTAAATTACATGTTAAATGTCTGTTATGTTGAATTAGATTTTTTTTTTTTTTTTATTTAATGGTGGCGAAGCTCAAGTGAAAACAAACTTGAATGGATTGTACAGAGATACAACTCATTTATATCTCCCATCTCTGGGCAGATGAAACATACACACATATTAACATTTACATACAATTACAACACACAGACCTGCAATTTAACACTGCAGATATTAGAAAAAAGATCATTTGTCTACACTTCATGGCCTGATATTGGCACTGGATTTCAGTGGAAAGTGTTTATGTGCTGGTTTACTTTTGCTGTATTTTGGTCTGCGATGCTTGATTTGCAGTAAAAAAAAAAAAAAAAAAAAAAAACACAGCTTCCGTAACTCAAGAAGTGAGTCGGCAGTGCAGCTAGGGAAACTGTTACTGAGAGCTAAATGATCTTTATTGTTTATTTCGTTGACCGGGCTGCAGGTAAAAGTCAGTCACATGCTTGTCATTATCAAGTTTCTGACCTTTTTTTTTTGTTTGTTTCTTTTTAAATATCAGGGAGTTTTTTGAGGCCCGTGAATTTTGAGACGTCCCTGTCTCATGAGGCGTCAGGGAATTTTTCACCAGGTTCACATCGCAGGGAAACACCCGGAAGCTTTTCCAACTTGTTTCACACATTTGTTGCATTAGCTGGTGCGGTGGAGTAAGTGGAGAACAAACGCTGTTTATTTCTGTAGAGACTTTGTGAGCTGAACATTTTCAGCCCAGGATGGAAGAATGTTTTCACTTTAGTTGTGAGAAGTTGTGGAGAAGTTGGCAAATTTTTTACCTCAGGGCCTCAGTGGGAATTTTGTACCGTATTTGTCGCTCACCGCTGTAACCTCTTGTTTGCATGTTGTTGTTTTTGCATAACATACACACCCATTGCGTAACTATACACACCCACTCTAGATCTTTGTTAACCCCCTGAACCCCAAACCCGCCGGCGGGATAGAAAGACATGTATTTTTTTTTTTAAATCGCCAAAATTCAATCGTTTATCATAGCTGGAAGCTTTAAAAACCTTTTTTTTCAATTTGAATTTTCTGACGGTCCCTGAATACAACATGTCCGACTTCTGTTTAGCGGTAGAAAAAAGGACGAAACTAAGCCTAAAAAAGTGATTTTTCATCCAAATCATTTTATTATACATGCTTCATTCAACAATTCGCCAAAAAATACTCGTTTACTCAATCCAGATCATCCAAAAAACAAAAAATTCTGCGGTCTTCAGCGGATCTGAGACATCTTGATTGATTCAGGTGAGCCCAACAGTCGCGTGACAAAAATTCACTGAATTTCAGTGTGAGGCAGTAAAGGCAGTAAAAACGCCTAAGCTTATACAGGTTGGAAAAATGTTAATATTTCAGGAAATACATCATGTGAAGCTCTACTTTTTTTTCCTGGATCAGTGACACTTGTGGGCACCTGAAAAAATGTTCTGTATATTTATTCCAATGTTTCTCGATTTTTGTAAAATAAATTATCAAAAAAATCAGTTTGCCTTTTTTATATTTTTAGTATTTATGGAACTATAACTCTTTCATACTGTGTGAAAGACATTTTTGAATGGCTTCAGGTGATAGCCACAGCTGTGCTGTTTCCATAGAGATGCAGCACTTGTAATTGCAGTGAAAAACAAGCCCACAGTGAGCCAAAATGTGAGGGGAGCAGAAAACACCCCAAAAACTGCTTGGGGTTAAAGCATGGGTCCTCTACAGATATGAGGCAGAAATTAATCGATGAGTTAATTTGTTTTTGTTTTTCTGTCCTCTCTCGTCGTTCAGTGTCCGCCCATGAAGGGGAAGGTACAGAAGATCCTGACATGGCGGTGGGGCGACCCCCCTGCCCCCACGCCGGTGCCCCGCCCCCCAGATCTGCCGGCTGACGCTCCCGACCCCGCCCCGCTGGCAGGGCGGCCCGAGAGGGAATTCTTCGCCAAGTGGTCCAACATGTCGTACTGGCACTGCTCCTGGGTCACCGAGCTGCAGGTTTGTAGAAAATACATACACACACACACACGCGCACTTGTAAGGATGTTGCAGCGTTGATGTAATAACCATGTAAATATTCATCAACGTTATAATGAAATCTCCTCCTCTGTTGGTCCAGTTGGAGCTGCACTGCCAGGTGATGTTCAGGAACTACCAGAGGAAGAACGACATGGACGAGCCTCCGCCCATCGACTTTGGTGGCGAGGGCGAGGAGGACAAGAGCTCCAAGAGGAAGAACAAGGACCCGCTGTACGCCCAGATGGAGGAGAAGTACTACCGCTTCGGCATCAAGATGGAGTGGCTGATGATCCACCGCATCCTCAACCACAGGTCAGCACACACACACACACACTAACTGTTGAGGAACAACGTTGCTTTTTAGAAACAAGCTTTTACCCTGTTTTAAAATAACTTGCGCACATCTCTAGTCGGGATTTGAGCCTGTAGCCCAGTGTTGGTGCCGTGTTCACCTCATCCAGACGAGAGCATCCACTAAATATTTTAAATGTAAATATCTGAATTTTTTATTTTATTTTATTTTTTTGCCCTCGGTCCTGCAGTGTGGACAGGAAGAACAACGTGCACTACCTGATCAAGTGGCGGGAGCTGCCGTACGACCAGGCCACCTGGGAGTCGGAGGACATGGAGATCCCGGAGTTCGACACCTATAAGATGCAGTACTGGAACCACAGGTAACAGCTGGATACAGAAACACACACACACTCACACAGCCTCCACCTGCTCATACAGCTGTACTAATGTATGTGTGTGTGTGTGTGTGCTGCAGGGAGCTGATGATGGGCGACGATGGTAAACCAGGAAAGAAGATGAAAGTCAAAGGAAAGGTGAGGAGGCTGGACCGGCCTCCTGATATCCCCACGGTCGATGTAAGTCCACTCTGCCTGTCTGGGCCTTTGAAAAGCAACACCCTTTTTTTTTTTCTTCCGATAACTGATATGTTGAGCCCCGATATTTTTTCTTATAAATATATTATAATTAAAATTGTTTATGTGTCCTAAATAGCCCTTTAAATAAGACATAATTCCGCCCACCCCCACTTATACATCCAGTATTTCACTATGGAAAAACATGCAAATCACCATAAAATCTCACTGATTGACCTAAAATTGGAAAGAAATTTTCATGTTTAGCCGGTAGTACCCATTACATTAGGAAAAGTCATTAAATATGAAGCAAAAAAAACTGTTAAACATTTATTTAGAGATGTTAAACATTGAATGGGGTTGACCCTAAACATAATAGGAGGGTTAAATTACAGCCCAGTAACAAAAATGTTTTCTGAGGGTCTTCACCTTTAGTTCCCCTTGTCTTTCCTTCTTCCCTGGACTGTGTATCACTCCCTGACAGACTGCTCTCTGTAAATGTGACTCTTCTTCTGTCTCCAGCCGACCATCAAGTTTGAGCGTCAGCCAGAGTACTTGGACAGCACAGGCGGGACGCTGCACCCCTACCAGCTGGAGGGGCTCAACTGGCTGCGCTTCTCCTGGGCGCAGGGCACCGACACCATCCTGGCCGATGAGATGGGTCTGGGCAAGACCGTGCAGACCGCCGTCTTCCTCTACTCGCTCTACAAAGAGGTGGGCGCAAGGATGACGCCAGTTCTGTTCATTTACATGCTTTACAAAGCAGTGTGTATGTTTGTCTTAAATACCAAAAATATAAACTCAAATCATGTTTAAATGATTAGGATGTATGTCATATGTGAAGTTTGACTTGAAAAGTTTACCTTCTCCACTTTTTAATTTTAATTAGTTAATTAATTTGGCTCATTTTTACTTTTTTTAAATGCCACTTTGGCCAACAGCCCTCCTCTGTGTGGCTGCAGCCTCCCTGTAGGCAGCTGTCATCCTATTGGCCGGCAGCCATCCAGCCATTTTGTATAAGTCAGGTGAAATCTGACGACATTAAAGCTGCATCTCAAAGAGTAAACACTCAGCCATGTGGATCACGTGTACAACTGCTGCCACCTAGAGGTGGGAGGCCAGAATGCACTTCCTGTCAGAGCAGGAGAGCCTGCAGGCCTGCAAACCAAACTGCACCTGAGTCAGTCTTAAATTCATCTTCACTTTAAATCATTTTCTGCCTTTTGAAACTGTTTTCTTGCCTGTTTTTAACTTTGGGAGTTGGAATAACAATGCAAATGTACAGGAAATCATGACAGGAAGGTTTAGACGTAACTTAGAAATATACATTTTCTATAACATACGGTAGAGCACATAAACTGAAGTGAATCATTCTGCATCTTTAAAATAATAGACACTTTTATTAAATAACTGAAACTCATTTATGATGTGGAAATTATTAAAAGCTAATTCGTTTTACTCATAAAATATATACAAGGTAGCTATTTTCTCTTGTCACATGTGTCACATTGAAGCATACCTCATGATATGAAAACAAACAGTTGTATTTTTGAATGGACATTGAGTTTTGTGTATGACATAGTGACCATGTCTGGTTATGTAATTATTGGTCATGTCTGGTTATTCACTTCATTTGCCAGCTTATTTATTAATTATCTCTCCTCCTTCATCATCCTCTCTCTCTCTCTCTTTGCCTACAGGGTCACTCGAAGGGTCCGTTCCTGGTCAGTGCGCCGCTCTCCACCATCATCAACTGGGAGAGAGAGTTTGAGATGTGGGCGCCCGACATGTACGTGGTGACCTACGTCGGCGACAAGGACAGCCGAGCCGTCATCAGAGAGAACGAGTTCTCCTTCGAGGACAACGCCATCCGAGGAGGGAAGAAGGCCTCCAGGATGAAGGTGAGAGAGGATGCTCGTGATTAATTTTTCTGCCCCCTACAGTACCTGTCATCACATGTTTTGCAGTGCAGTGTATTGACAGTATTATGTGTCATCCCATTCCTGTTGCCCGGTAACCGCCTCTTACCACTTTGAAGAAAATTCTCTGCCTCTTCCTTTGTGAAAGATGTGAAAATGTGTGATTTGGATGGGAATCTTCTTAACCTGAAGCTCCTAGATTCAGATGTTTTCATTTGTGCTGTTGTAACATCTTGCACGGGGAAAGGAAGGGGTGTGTGACGCTGCATGAAGGATTTAGATTTGACCCCCGTCCTCCTGTTTGCGTCCCACAACAGAAAGACTCGTCGGTGAAGTTCCACGTCCTGCTGACCTCCTACGAGCTCATCACCATCGACATGGCTGTGCTCGGCTCCATTGACTGGGCCTGCTTGGTGGTGGACGAGGCCCACAGGCTGAAGAACAACCAGTCCAAGGTGGACACACACTCACACACACACACACACACACACACTCAAAAACATGCATACATGGACGGTAGGCTCAAAATTGACCAGCGAGCAGGAGCAGACTCATTAAAATGCAAAGATCCTCACACAGGTTTACAAAACAGCCAGAAGAACATGAGTAGACACACACACACACACACACACACATATACAGAGGAACAGGCTCAACACCAAGTGGTTGACCACATGGGTTTTTGTTTGTTGTTGTTTTTGTGCCTCTGTTTGCTTAAGCAGATCTGCAACGTACTTATTTTAAACAAAACAAAACAAAAAAAATAGCTAAATTAATGTTCACAGGTAATCAAAAACCTAGACTTAGAAAAACATATGAATGAAAAGTAAATAACATTTTAGTGCACTTCACAGCAGCATTTATCTGCAGAGAAAGGGGAGTGCTGACAGCAAAATGTTGCATTAATCAGCCAACAGATTACTCGCTGTGTCTCCACTCAAAAGGAGCAACATACACAGAATCCAAAGCAACCACTGTAGTACACAGTTGATGTAACAAACTGTTACACTCAAATGTGTTGCTGGATCATTTCTTCAACTTCTGTATAGCATTTAAACACCACTTAATAATTATTTTTAACATTTAAATGGATCTGTGAATTTCTCTGTGCAAGACTGTCAGCTGTAACTGAATTCGGACTTAACGTGTCCTCTCTGTCCTGTCCTGCAGTTTTTCCGGGTGTTGAACAACTATCCTCTGCAGCACAAGCTGCTACTGACCGGCACACCCCTGCAGAACAACCTGGAGGAGCTTTTCCACCTGCTCAACTTCCTCACGCCCGAGAGGTTCAGGTAGGACTCTGCTGAGCGAAAAATAAGATTTTCACAGCCTTGGACACGAGCTCATCTCTGAATTAAAGCCACATGGGGGCTTCTTGAGCTTGGAGCAGGGATTGTACATTGGGGAAAGAAAAAAGACAACAACAGGCTGGTGGAAGTACTTTTTCAGGCACTAATGTCTCTGTCTTAGAGAAGCTGATGCCACTGCAGTATAAAGTGGCTGTTAAACCTCCATCTGAATGTCCAGACTTTGTTTCAAAGCCTTGATTCAGTTTGTGTTTGCTTCTCAAAGGAGCACAGACACACTACATCATAGCTGCAGTGCGTCTGCTTGTTTGAAAGCTGCATCGATGAGAACAGCCAGATTCATGCGTCGTGATTCATGACACCTGAAATTAATTCCAAACAAAAGTGCACTTGATGCCCAGATATTAGCATTTTAAGGGGAGTACTAGTTGGGGTTCAAAATGAATTTCTGAGACAAGCGCACAGTTTGTCAGTGTCATCACATGAAGGTGATAAATTGTCAGCTGTAGTTCCAGTCTGAGCTACAAGTGCGACACTGCAATCGACTTGGATGCTGATGAGCGAGTTGAGTCATGCATAAGTTGAGCTGCAGGGAACTTTTAAGCATCAGCAAGCACGGAAAAGGAGGCAGCCAGTGTTTGTCATGGGTAGCAAAGACCAAAAAAAAAAAAAAAAAATTCAGTGTCTGGCAGTCTGTACACACAGTCTGATGAGAGCTCACCTGTCTGCCTGCAGTAACCTGGAGGGCTTCCTGGAGGAGTTTGCCGACATTGCTAAGGAGGACCAGATCAAGAAGCTTCACGACATGCTGGGGCCTCACATGCTGAGGAGGCTGAAGGCTGACGTCTTCAAACACATGCCCTCCAAGACCGAGCTCATCGTCCGAGTGGAGCTCAGCCCCATGCAGAAGTGAGTCACCAGGGGGCAGAGGCATTGTTGATTTTAGTTTTTTAATTATTCATTCAACAATAATAGTAAACTTTATTTATGTAGCACCTTTTGATACAAGAAATGCAGCTCAGTGTGCTTTAGGAGCTCAATTGCACCTTGTGCTTCACATGCAAATGAACAGGGATAGATGGCCATAACTAATGTAACATAAGAGAAGTGTCTGGAAGGTCAGGCGTGCAGGACGATTTAAAAAAAAAAAAGCAGAGAAAAACGTTCTGATGGACGTCTTCTGATTTCAGGAAATACTACAAGTTCATCCTGACGCGAAACTTTGAAGCGCTGAACACCAGAGGAGGAGGCAACCAGGTCTCGCTGCTCAACGTCGTCATGGACCTCAAGAAATGCTGCAACCACCCCTACCTCTTCCCCGTGGCTGCTATGGTACGAGCCACTGATTACATATCATTGGTGATGAATTGTTTTGCTCCAAAGCTGTTCACTATTTGGAAAAATATGTTGCAAAGTCTTAGAAAATGATTGAAATGACAAAATTAAAAATAAATTATGGTCTTTTTTTGTAAAGGACAGTGGACATGAGTCATTGGCTGGCCAAGTTTCAAACTGGTTCATTTAAATTTTAGATTTATGGAACTGAAATATGAATGCAACTTAATATTTTTTCCCTTAGCTAGGTATTACATTTAATATTTAATAAACAAAAGAGACTTCCCAACTATTTTTTTAAATTTCCCTTCATGATTGTAGCCAACCCTACCAAATTTGCTGTATGGGTTTCCAGGGATGTATTTTCAGAGTTTACTGAGTGCTAATGTTTGACTGGTTGTTCCTAACAGGAAGCTCCAAAGATGCCCAATGGGATGTACGACGGCAGCGCTCTCACAAAGGCTGCTGGGAAACTACTGTTGCTGCAGAAGATGCTGAGGAAGCTGAAGGAGGGAGGACACAGAGTCCTCATTTTCTCTCAGGTAAAAGATAAAGCGGACGACTTCACTCACCTTCAGCACATACCAGACTCACCGCTGAATCGTAAACCTCACGCCTACCGCTCAATCAATCAATCAATCAATCATACTTTATTTGTCCCACAAGGGGAAATTTGGTTTAAGTTACATCCTGTCCAAGAAACACAAAAAGGACATGACATGCTCATATTTGCTTCAGAATTATTTAGTAGAAAAGAAGAAAATCCCTTCTACCAGTTGCTATAGCTTTTTTTTTCTTTCTTTTTTTGCTTCTCTGTGATGTTGATCAACATCAAGGCACGAATTAATCGTTGATTAATGTTGAGGTAAAAACAAAGTAGAGGCATAAAAACAAACCACCAAAAGATGAATTTTCTAATGCGATGTGTGGAGAAAAGCAAGCAAACCTTTTTGGAAACCTTTTTGGAGCTGTTGCCAGGAAATGTTTGTCATTTTTACTTGATTAATTTCTCAAACAATTATCCAAATTATAAGCAATTAATTTTCTTTTGATCCTGAAATTAAAGCTTTTCCAGTCAGTGGACACATGACTAAGATCTGAGGTAGAAATGATGATTAGAGTACCGTGAAAGGAGTAACACTGCATTCTGATTCTGGTAAATGAGAAAAGAGAATGTGCTTTCTTTCTTCTCTATTAAAAAAGATGAAAAAGCAGACAGCTAGACTTTTAAGTCTTCAGCTCAACTCTCAGTCACAACATTAATGAGAAAACATTGATGGGGAATTATGTAATCTCTCACCTTTATCGACCTCTGTTGGTGACCAGTAGGAATTGCAACATCATCGATAGAACTCAGTCGAACCCTGCCAGTCCCAAGAGATATTTTGTGTTTATTTCTGTAAAAAGTTTGATTTTTTTTTCCCAAACTGAGCATGTCCCTCCTCTGCTGCAGATGACCAAGATGTTGGACCTGCTGGAGGACTTCCTGGAGAACGAGGGCTACAAGTACGAGCGGATTGACGGAGGAATCACCGGCAGCATGAGACAGGAAGCCATCGACCGCTTCAACGGTGAGGACGAAGCTTTTCTCTCTCGCTTCCTCCCTCGGTTTCTTTTGCTCTCACTCCATCATTTGGTCCCCCTTTTCACTTGTTGACGACATGACACGTCAGACAAAATGAGATCTCCATCTGTTCATACTTTCTTACCCGTCTTTGCCCTGCTCCCTCCCCGTCTACCCCTCAGCTCCCGGCGCTCAGCAGTTTGCCTTCCTGCTGTCGACGAGGGCCGGAGGTCTGGGCATCAACCTGGCCACCGCCGACACCGTCATCATCTACGACTCCGACTGGAACCCTCACAACGACATCCAGGTACAACGGTGGCTTCAGCTCCAGTCCGCACGTGGGCACAAGACGGACAAAGTGGCTAACCCGTCCAAATTATTCAAAATGGTTCCAAAGGGATCTGAAATCTGAGGCTAAAGCAGTGTGTGTAAAATTGTTTGGTCTATCAGACATAGGTGAGGCAGCCATTCGCAGTCACACAGAAGGCAAAGCACACAGAGCTTTTAAAGCATCCTGTGCACCAGACGTATCATCTCTTTGTTTTTTTTAGGCCTAAATAATTTACAGGCCTGACAAACCTTTAGACCGATATAGCCTGAAAAAAAAATCTACCTGCCGAGAAGTCTGGAAATGTAGGTCGGGAATATTGTGGAATTTTGAAATGCATAGAAGTGTAGAAATCCTGGTTAAGTAGTAAGAAGTTTCTACTGGGTTTCATTCATGATAAAATATAGTTTTACGCTGCCTTCAAGATCACGTGCTGTTCAGCTTGGCTTTAAGGCTTAAATCTTAAACCCATCAGTTGCTTCCAGTGTGAACAAGGGTGCGGTGAAATGGACAAAAAAAATCTTGTTATTGTTTTTTTCCTCTAATTTTTCAGTTTACAGTTTTGATCTGGGTTTAGTGTATTATTTTGCTTGTTTGACAGAGTTCCAGGTTAATTGATGATCTTCCAGCCCAAGTGTGAAAATTTTGGTGTAGTTGAATAGACGTCTTCATACTGACTGTTGTTCCTCTCTTTCCCCTCAGGCCTTCAGCAGAGCTCATCGTATCGGTCAGAACAAGAAGGTGATGATCTACCGCTTCGTCACCAAGGCCTCCGTGGAGGAGAGGATTACTCAGGTAAACTGGATCACAGAGACACACCAGGGGAAGCTCAGTCGTGTTTACCAGCAGACTTTTCCCAAATAGATGCTAAAGCCGCAGATTTGCTCCTTTTTCTAAGCATCTTGTCAAAAAATCTGTTGGGAAATGTGGCTCGGTTGAAGCTAATTACTTTTTAAGCTGTTAAAATCTGTGAAGCTGTCACGGCGTCGGAAAACATAACTGAGCTTCACCTCCGTTCAAAGTGATGCCGTAAAAAGTGGCCGCACATGTAGGTAACATGTTAAATGGGAATATTAATGTCCATCTGCACCCACAGACGTTTGTAAATTTGCAAAACGTTGAAGGTCCCAGACCCAGTGTAGAAAAGTACAGGCACAGGCGTCCCGCAGGTTATGGAGCTTTGAAAAGTCTCTTCCAGACAGGGAACGTCATGGGATTTTAATAGTATCATGGAATTTTTTTAGCCTAAATTGGAAAAATCCACTATTTATTCACATTAGTGTGTATTTTTCGTCATGTTTATGTTAATTTATCCTTTAACTTTAATGAGACCTCTTAATCTAATGTGGGTTTAAAATTTAAAATCTTATTTAAAATAATAAAAAAAAGGGTCATCTACGACTGGGGAAATTCATCACTTAAGTCATGGAAAAGTCAGAAAATATTACAGCTGACAAAAGGCAAACCTTATTTATAAACTTTCATTTGATTTTTTTAACAACTAAAAATGATTTCCAGTAAAAGCCTGTTTTATATAATGTCTTAAATTATTTTTTTTAGAGGTGCGTTAAATGATTTTTTTTTTTTTTATGACCAAATATTGAGACTGTTACTTAACATGGTTGTGCATCTAATTTCCTGATTGGTTAAAGGAGCTATTAACAGATTCTCTTCTTTTCTCTTTTGCTCCCACCTCCGTTTCCTCTCTCTTCTCTCCGTCCAGGTCGCTAAGAAGAAGATGATGCTGACCCACTTGGTGGTCCGTCCCGGTCTGGGATCCAAAACGGGCTCCATGTCCAAACAGGAGCTGGACGACATCCTCAAGTTCGGAACGGAGGAGCTGTTCAAGGATGAGGGAGAGGGTGAGGAGCGATGGATGTGGACCAATGGTTTAGAGGAGGAATGAAAATAATTTTACCAGCCTGCACTGCTTTTTCATCGATTCTTCTGATGTTTTGCGCGTCTCCAGGCGAGAACAAGGAGGAGGACAGCAGCGTTATTCACTACGACGACAAGGCCATCGACCGTCTGCTGGACAGGAACCAGGACGCCACCGAGGACACGGAGATCCAGAGCATGAACGAGTACCTCAGCTCCTTCAAGGTGGCTCAGTACGTGGTGAAGGACGAGGAGGAGGCGGTGAGTAGCTTCGATTGCACTTTGGCCACTAAATGATTCAGAAATTAATTGGAAAATTAGTGTTTTGCATAGTAGCATGAGCAGGTTGAACCCACAAAGAAAACAGAAAATCCAAGTCCTGCTGCAGTTTGATAGGCATGTGAGCTGCAGAAACACCACATTAGTGAGAGCTCAGCAACAAAGATGGAGACTCATATCAACAAAAACATGCATCTGGAAAATGATCGCTTTTAGTTTAAACGTTTAGGTTTCATTGCTAGCTGTCTTGATCTCTGTTATGACTCAGCTTTTTCTCTCTCTCTGTTTGCGTCCCCCTCAGGAGGAGGAGGTGCAGCGGGAGATCATCAAGCAGGAGGAGAGCGTGGACCCGGACTACTGGGAGAAGCTGCTGCGTCATCACTACGAGCAGCAGCAGGAGGATCTGGCCCGCAACCTGGGCAAAGGCAAACGCATCCGAAAGCAGGTCAACTACAACGACGGCTCGCAGGAGGACAGGGGTGAGCCGTCTCAGAACAAGGCGTTTATATTGGGCACTGAAGTGACACTCACACACACACACACACACACACACACACACACACACACACACACACACACACACACACACACACAGGGCATTTAGTGTGATGTCAGCGTCATGGAAAAGTGTTGAAACATTTGTATCTGTTGAGGTTCATGGTTTCCTCGCCCTTTTGCCTCAAGTTCAACTAGTTTCAACTTTTTCGACAGACAGGGGTTGCAGTTTCAGCCACTTCACACTTTCAGCCGCCACAGCGTAGGCGACACGGAAATAAATCCAGTATTGACAGTGGTTTGATATTACACAAAAGCTCATGTGCATGTGTTATAAAGGAATACCCCCAACATTTTGGGCAAAATCCCATTTTCTCCAACTGACCCAGACTGAGACAAGACGTTTGATACCATTTTCACCTCTGTACGTCCAGGGGTTTAGACTTAGACTTAGACTTAGACTTAGACTTTTTTATTGTAATTGGACATAAAAACACAGCAGTGAGATTTTGGCAACGAAATGTCATTGCTTGGATTCCGGATTACAACAGAGATGGAATTGTGGGGCAGTTTAAATAATTAAAATATAATCTATAGTGCAATATAATCTATATAACGAGTGCTAAAAAACAAGAGCTAAATAATAATGAGTGCAATAGAGAATAAATAGATAAAACAGAATGTAAACAACAGAATAAACAGTGTTGTTTGTGTTATCTTAGCATAAAGACTTGAAGTCTATGGGAGTCATTAGCCTCACTCAGGCAAAGTTTTTAAGGTTTATTTGTGTGTTAAATAGTTAATGATACATTTCCCATAATGCACAGTGCTGCCATGATCTTAGACTGTACAGCAGGGGGAGGGAAATGTTGGTGCGCATCCATGCAGAGCGGGTCACATAATAACAGCCTTGTGTGTGTGTGTGTGTGTGTGTGTGTGTGTGTGTGTGTGTGTGTGTGTGTGTGTGTGTGAGAGAGAGAGAGAGAGAGAGAGAGAGAGAGACACAGGGAGATTTGTGTGTGTGTGTGAGTGCTTTGTTCAACCTCGTTCTGTGTCTAAGGCTTGAAAACACACATGCACTCTTTTTGTTTACCACTTTAGCAGAAAACAATTTGTTTTGCGGTAGTCAAGTGGAGTCACTTTAATGGCGGCTGTAGACGTTAACTTGTTTGTTTTGTAAACATATCTAAGTGTGAATGAAACCCACAGCACGTGTAGGTTTAATGTTTTAAACCGTTTCATCAGACGGTGGATTAACAACCTCGCCTGCCTGTCTTTTGTCTCAAAGCTGATTGGCAGGATGACCAGTCCGACGGCCAATCAGATTACTCTGTGGCGTCTGAGGAGGGAGACGAGGACTTCGATGAGCGGACAGAAGGTAAGAGAGTCTGAGTGTGTATTCACATTCGTGTATGTAGACGATAAACAATTCATAAATCAGTGATGGCAATAAAACAAGTGGGTGAGGTAGAGGACATGGGAGCAGCAGCAGTTGAAAGAACACACACACACACACACACACACACACACACACACAGTGCTGTCATTAAAGCTATCCTCACCCTCCTTCCTGTCTGTGCAGCCAACTCCCGCAGGCCGAACAGGAAGGGCCTGAGAAATGACAAGGACAAACCGCTGCCCCCCCTGCTGGCCAGGGTGGGAGGCAACATCGAGGTGAGCAGACTTTTTTTTTTTTTTTTTTTTTTACTTAATTCTTTTGTATTATTTATATGAGCTTCATCTCATAGTATGTGTACATAACTGTTGATTTTTTTTGTTTTATCTCAGTCTGAAGTACCAAAGGGATGGGCTTCAGTAGTTTTCAGCAAAATAAATACCAGGAAATTTATAAAATCGCAGCTAGAAAGTATCTTTTCTGGATGTATTTAAAAAATGATTGTTTGTTTTTTTTGTTTGTTTGTTTTTTTTTTGAGATTTTTTTCAATTTTATTTTTTATTGAAGTCATTTTTTTTTTGCTTGCCCCATCTGGTACTCCAGTGCAGATAAAACAAGCACAATGAATGATTTCCAAGCTCTGACTCAGGGCTGGTTCATATCTGCTGAATTATGACACCGATTACCTATCATTGGCCCATTGATCAATCATGGCTCATTGTGAGTTACCTGCAAATCGACAACCAGATCTAAACAGAGATGAAGTTTAGTTTTTCTGGATATTGAAGTAAAGAGTTAATTGCGTGTGTAGGTCACCCCCCCCTTTCTTGTAGTCTCACTGCCACCAGGGTCAGTCTGTTCTCTGCACTGCCCTTTTAAAAGCTGACTAACATTTCCTGGGTGTGTGAGCCTGTACATGAAGTCTGACCCTCTGTGGTTTCCCAGGTGTTGGGTTTCAACTCCCGGCAGAGGAAGGCCTTCCTGAACGCGGTGATGCGTTACGGGATGCCGCCTCAAGACGCTTTCACCACCCAGTGGCTGGTCCGAGACCTGCGAGGGAAATCTGAGAAAGAGTTTAAGTAAGAAGCACCAAAATGTGATTTCTGTGAAACTGTCCTGTTTGTGGTGGGGGGTTGTTTCTGTATTTTTCATGTTAAACTGGTTTTAAATTCAGTCCCAGGTAGCATTTGGACCTACATCTGCCTGAAACCTACAAATAACCTGAATTTCAGCCCATTTGTCAGATGTAATGAATTTAAAAAGTGATAATCACCTCCTGTTCTGTAGTGTTGTTGCTTTATTATTTTATGTTCTGTGTGGTTAAAGCATTTTTGCTGATAATACATGAAAATAACAGCTTTTTTTCCTCGATGTTTTTCTCCCTCAGGGCCTACGTTTCTCTGTTCATGCGGCATCTGTGTGAACCCGGGGCCGACGGGGCGGAGACCTTCGCCGACGGCGTTCCCAGAGAAGGGTTGTCACGGCAACACGTCCTCACCCGCATCGGTGTCATGTCGCTCATCCGTAAGAAGGTAACGAACATCATCACTCATCTCCGCCGGATGTTTGCTGCTGGACAGAGGGAAAGTTTTGAGGGAAAGACAGCTAACGGCAGTTTGTTGTCGTGTGTTTCACCGATGTTGTGGAAAAACTCTGTAACTGCAGCGTTTTCCATTTTTCTTATAACAGCTAGCAGTAACAAAGTGTCTCAAGCCTGCTGTCTAAATGTCCATTTCAGGAAATTTGTTGACATTTTGTTCATCACTTAATGTTTATTGATTACCTTCATTTAAAGATTAATTTAACATGTAGGGATTAGGCCGTCACTTTCTATTCACTGAAACTGCAAAGGCAAAAAATTAGCAGAATAATCCATACAATAGAGACAGTAATGACTGAAATAGTACAGACAGCAGGAATGTAATGCCAGTACCGGATAAAATGTGTGTGTGTGTTCAAACAAAAGCTGATTTTCCATGTTATGTTACAGTACTTGTTGCATTCTGTCCCTGTTTT
The DNA here is from genome assembly GCF_902150065.1 of Myripristis murdjan. Lineage (NCBI taxonomy): Eukaryota > Metazoa > Chordata > Actinopteri > Holocentriformes > Holocentridae > Myripristis > Myripristis murdjan. Next base: position 5,365,073 of record NC_043990.1, read on the forward strand.
TATGTTCATTCCGATGTGAAGCACTCTGTAATTTCTGTATTGTAAAAGGACTTTGATCTGCATTTCTTGTATGAAAGGCATTATACAAGTTAAGTTTAATATTATTATTATTATTATTATTATGTCATTATGATCAGTAAAACAAAGAATACAGAGTGAAATCAGGCAGCAGCAGATCTTGGCAGGTTGATGTTTTTTTGTTTGTTTGTTTTTTTGTTTTTTGTTTGTGACTGTTGGCATGTTGAGCGATGTGGAGTCCGTCTGGTGCTGATTCGGTGTTTCTGGTCGTTTTCAGGTTCAGGAGTTCGAACACGTGAACGGTCAGTGGTCGATGCCCTGGATGGCCGAGCTGGAGGAGAACAAGAAGGCTGCAGCTCAGCCCGACTCGCCCGGAAAAACCCCGTCCACCGGCACGCCTGCCGACACCCAGCCCAACACGCCCGCACCCGGTAACACACACACACACACACACGAAAAATGTAAACAACTTGTTGCACTGTCATGCACTAAACATGAAGATAATGGTTATATGAATGAGATTAAAGGTTTAAATAAGTATGTTGTTGTTTGTTTCTGCTTAAATCCTCCAACTCAAACAGTGCAGTCAGTGAATTTATCTGCATTTGTTTCTCCAGTTGACGACTCCACAAAGAGCGAGGAGGTGGCGAAGGACGGAGAGAAAGAGGTGAAGAAGGAGGCGGAGGGAGAGAAGGAGAGCAAGGAGGCCAGCAAGACCAACGACGAGGTAAAGCCGAGTGTCAGGCCTTCATTTTCACATTTAATACTCTAAAGGATCAATCAGTTCTTTGGAAAAAATAAACAGTAGATTGACTGGCAGTAAAAATAAAGACGACAGAACAGTATGATGACTAGAGTAGAGTGTGGCTCTAGTCATTATATCAAGTTGTCATAGTAATTTGATGATATGACCTCTGACCTTTTTAGTGCAATCATCTGTTGTCTAAATATAAATATATCATCCTTAGGTGTTAATATTCTTTATTCTTTAATCTTTATTCCCATTAGCTTCCAGAACGTGGTCGCTGGTGTTCCTGGCGTCCATGCAAAAACAAATTAAATTAAATTAAAATCACACTGTATCAATAGCACAAAAAGACAAAAACAAGCTAAATATAAAGATAAGTAAAAAAGTATAATAACTACATATGAAACAGCAAAAGAAATTGTCAAAAACAGAACAACAAAAAGCAGCGTAACATGCAGTTTGGTGGACACCGCTATCCAAAACTCCTCTGTGTCACCTAAAACACTCAGTCCTTTTGAATTGTCGTTTTTTTTAAAAATTCACGTCCTCCTGCAGGTGATCGCCATCCCAGACGACGACGAGAAGAGCCCGCCAGCGGAGCAGGAGAAGAAGGAGGAGAAGAACGGCGAGGAGCCGATGGAGACGGACAAACCCACCAACGGAGAGGCGGAGACCCCCAAGGAGAAGGAGGGAGAGAAAGAGAAGGAGAAGGAGACGGAGGGGGAGAGCGCCGAGAAGAGCGCCGAGGGAGGAGAGGAGAGCAAGACGCCGGCAGCAGAGGCCAAGACGGAAGGGTCAGAGGTCAAAGCAGAAGAGTCGGAGGCCAAAGGTAAGGCCTCTCCCCGTTTAAAACAATGGAACATATCGATGAATTTATGTGTTATGTGTCAATGGTATTATTCTGTTTGTTTTTTCACTTTGTGCCCAAATTCATCAGCGGAGAAAATCTTTTCCTGCAAATCACTTCTGTTCTCATTTAATAACAGGAACTAAGAGTTATAACGGGAAAATTTAACTGAATCTTAAAATCTGGGTTGTTTTTTGTGCAACTCCCACAATTCAACTGGAGGACTCAGACAAAATGATAACAGTCACCATGAATCTGCACATGGTGCTGCACACAGTCTTACGTCTTTTCTTGCATGTTAGGGTTGTTTTATTCTCTGTGATCAGGCCTTGGAACACCAGACATTTAAACATCATTATTTAATGTGTTTGTGCTGCAGTAGAGGAGAAGAAAGAAGAGAAGACGGAAAAGATGGACACCACTCCTCCTGCTGCAGAAGAAAAGAAAGGTACCGAACAGTTTATCCATTTCTTCTCTCTTCCATTTTTCTCACAAACACAAACAGCAGTCCGCAGAGTTTTGTAGTTTTGAGGTGCCTCGTCGACTGACATTTCTCCTCTTTTTCCGCCCTGCAGAACAAAAGGAGGAGAAGGAGGCGGTGAAGCCGGAGGAGGGCGCCAAACTGCAGAACGGAGACAGCAGCAAGGAGGGCGGAGCCTCAGCGGGCGCGGCCGCAGGGGGAGGAGCCAGCGAGGAGAAGAAGAAGGCCAAGACCAGGTTCATGTTCAACATCGCTGATGGAGGATTCACAGGTACAGAGTACAGAGGCATACAGTTTTTAAATCCTTTATGACAAAATAGTTTTTCAGGTTTGAAACGTAAAATAGATATATTTTACAGAAAAAATATGGAAATCTTTGGAAGTCTTTGGAAATGTTTACTGATATTTTGAACTATAATCTTATTTTCTTAAAAGCCATAAATACAAACTAGTTGAGTCTTAAAGTCATGTAATCATTGGCAGGAATCACTTTGAACTGAAATCAGACTGAAATCTTTAAATATGGTTAAAAAAAATTATGATATCTGTTCATATGTGCAGTTCAGTTTAAAGTAAGAGTGTAAATTGCTGTTGGTTCACTCATAGATTTGTTTTTCTGCAGTCAGTTAAAGTAAAATGTTTGCTTTACTGATGATGTCACTAACAGCTTTTCTCTCTCTCTCTCTCTCTCTCTCTCTCTCTCTCTCTCTCTCTCTCTCTCTCTCTCTCTCTCTCTCTCTCTCTCTCAGAGCTCCACTCTTTGTGGCAGAACGAGGAGCGTGCTGCCACGGTTACCAAGAAGACCAATGAGATCTGGCACCGTCGCCATGACTACTGGCTGCTGGCTGGCATCATACAGTATCCTTTTTCCTGCCGTTGTGATTGGCTCACGGAGCTCAGTGGGAGTGGTTTCGGGGGAACAACGCGCCCCTCTTTCTAAACTAAACACCACTTTCTCTGAAGACGTTTTGTAATAAAGCAGGTCAGAGTTGTTGTTGTTGTTGTTGTTGTTGTTGTTCCCTTGACCGTGGCTCCTGCAGACACGGCTACGCCCGCTGGCAGGACATCCAGAACGACGTCAAGTACGCCATCCTCAACGAGCCTTTCAAGGGAGAGATGAACCGAGGCAACTTCCTGGAGATCAAGAACAAGTTCCTCGCCAGGAGGTTCAAGGTACGGCAGGCGGGAAGGAAAAACAACCTGCTGGAAACGGGGATTAACCGGCCAGTTACAGACTTACACAATATGGGTTTGGTTTGTTTATTTCCACATATTAGAAAGATACAAAATAAAATTAATAGAGAGGTGTTAGGGAGCTTGAAAAGTGTCATTCTCCAGGCAGAATATTACTGGAAATATTCCATATTTTGGACCCACAGTAAAATACAAGGATAAGGATGAGGGGGTCTAAGGAATCATAGAATTAAATGTTGAGTGCATTTGTGTTTTGTGGTTGTTCGGTCCGGTGATGGAAACCCTGTCTCCTCCTCCCTGCAGCTGCTGGAGCAGGCCTTAGTGATTGAGGAGCAGTTGCGTCGCGCCGCCTACCTCAACATGTCCGAGGACCCCTCCCACCCCTCCATGGCCCTGAACACCCGCTTCAGCGAGGTGGAGTGTCTGGCCGAGTCGCACCAGCACCTCAGCAAGGAGTCCATGTCTGGAAACAAGCCGGCCAACGCCGTCCTGCACAAAGGTAACCCGGCTCACCGCGGCACAGGGGCTCGGCGCTGGCCGTTTTAGGTTTTAGGCGTTTCCGTCGGCCCTTGGCAACTTAGAGCACCTTTAAGGAAAGTGCCATGAAAATACATTTAACTATTGGTGTGTTAGTTTCCTGATCAACTGTGCCCATATTTGCCTTTTTTAAATATCTGTTATTTGGCAATCTCTTCACTCTGCCAGTCTGATGGAGGTTAAGTTCTTTTGTAAATAATTCTTAACATAAATGTATTCCAGAGTATCCTCTACTCTTGATTTAGTCTGTCTTGATTTAAATCTGTTACTTGGATTTATTAGAATTATAATTTCTGCACCAGTGCCACAACAAGTAAAATGAAGTTTTAGTTGATGAAAACAAAGAGCTTGTGAAACTGAACTCGACCAACCTGAAGCAGAAAGGGAAAATCTCTTTTTGGAAAATGAAATGAAGCGTAATAAAAGCTGTGAATTTTTGTTGTAGCGACTGAACAAACAAACGCTGCTTTCCTCTGCACTCTGCCCCGAGCAAGAGACTACTCCTCCCTCATGTCTCTCTCTCTCTCTCTCTCGCTCTCTCAGTGCTGAAGCAGCTGGAGGAGCTGCTGAGTGACATGAAGGCTGACGTCACTCGCCTCCCGGCAACCATCGCCCGGATACCGCCAGTCGCCGTGCGGCTGCAGATGTCAGAGAGAAACATCCTGAGCCGACTGGCCAGCCGAGGGCCAGAGACACAGACACAACAGGTGGGGCGCTGAACACACACACACACACACACACACACACACACACACTCTAGGGCTGACAGGATTCCTCAAGTTGGGCTACTCAGTTCTGAAAACCAGTGTGAATTTTCCTCAAGTCTTTGTCTTCCTCGATTTCGCTCTTTTTTTTTTTTTTTTTTTTTTACTTTGCGTGTCCAGATCTGTTTTTATAGCACCGCTTTATTTGTTTTGACTGAAAGGTCGACGTGCAGGATATTAACCGAGCCAGACCATAAAAGTTAATACAAATTTGAGTTTCCTTCAAGCTTAGGGTTGATTGGCCATGTTCACATGACAACACAGAAACTCTTTGGAGGTCTGTTAGTTTTCATCACGTTTTCTCCGCTAGAAAGTTGCATTAAGAATCTTTTTATTTCTGCTAATATGTAGACTGGCAGATAAGATGCTGTTTAAAAGAAATAAACTGTAATTCTACTTTTAAACAAACGGCCTTATGCAGTGCACAAGGCGAAGTTGGCAGCTTTACTCCTTATCCACTTTTTTTTAATAAAAGTTCATTTTGAAGTGCAGCAGATGCACAAAGGAAAAATGTGCTGCTGCTGAGGTACAAATGCTGTTGCTGCCTAGTTTCTCAACAACGCGGTTTAGAAAAGTCTGTTTTTTTTTTCGTAATCTGATCATGAACTGAATCATCAGATTATCCATGTAGAAGGTTCTTTCACCAGAACCGTCATCCAGACGAGCTGCAAGCCAGAGAAAAGGTTTCAGTTTCAGTTGTCGTTCATTTTACAAGACCAGGACACGTTGGGTGTTTAAAATGTTTAAGAAGTTTAGATGTTTAAAAATCAGATTTTTTTTTTCCACATTACTATCAGATCTTGAAAACCACATAGCAGAAATGTGAAGTGATGCAGAGTGAAGGGACAGCAGATAGTTAGCAGATCTCGATAATTACATCAGAATGATGAGAGCCATTGAAGCTTCAAGTGGATTCACACACACACGTCACTAAAAAAAAACAGACTTGAGTAAAAAATAATTTCTAAGCAGCTGAAATTGATGTGTTGCAGTTGAAAAGTTTTTACAGTGCTCAAAGAAATCGACATAGGAAAAAAAAAAAGAACAACAAAAATAAACCTCTGTAGTTCAACACCAGAAGACTCCGTGTCATTTTTGAATGACATTGAATGAATTTTTTCTTCTTTTCTTGTGCAAAAAGTGTCACAGAACATTTGGTTTAATATTTAAAATTAGCTGCAAACATAAACACTGAACTTTGGTTCCTCTACTCCAAAGTGCAAAATTTTGGACTAGAGGACTTTGGGGGGTTACGACGGATCTTTTGTAGCACAGAGGAGATACGTTGCTCAAACACTCGGTATGTAGTATTATGAGTTGTAGAACATAATAAATTATCTTGCAGGAGTAGATGTTTACCAGTAAGCTTGACTCCAATAATTTAACAATATGTTAAATTATTATTTGTTTTAAAAATGCAAATTACTTATCAAACAGACCTAACAATTCAACTACCAATGAATGAGCAGGAGTATGCCTGTGATAACACAGATTGAATATGAAAAATAAGCCGAAGTGATACCTCTTCTCTAAATAGACAAGCTAAGCCAGTGTGCTGCTGTTAGCCAGTGAAACTACAGCAGAGTGGGACCTCTTCGCTTTGTTTCACAATCTATGTCAGTGCGCTGCTGTAGCCTCGAAAGTTTCTCTGCCTTTTGGCTCGTGCGGTGCCGGTGCGGTTGTTATTATGTCAAATTCCGAGTTAAAAATAGATTCCGTTTTATTTGGCTAATTCCGCGATTCCGTCCGCAATTCTGTGATCGATAAGTTGACGATACCATGGTAGAGCACAAATCTCTACCGTGGCTCAATTTATATCGTTTCTACCATCATACCGTGTATACCGCGCAGCACTAGGATACATTAGCTTTCCTGTGACAAATATTAAGTTTTTTTCTGAAATTACGAGATTCAGAGCTTCAAACAACAGCTCTTTCTCAACAGCAGGATTGGATTTAATATTGTAACATCTGAAAATAGATTTTATTAATTTTAGTATAGAAATTCTACATGAACATGGACTTTGATCTTCAGAAATGTGTAACTGTCAAATGAGAGAATTTTTTTTTTTTTTTAATTTTGCTTGTCCCTCTTTTCCACCACAGATGTCACAACAGTAGCCTGAACCTCGGCTCGCCCCTCCCCTTTACCTCGTAAACCCCGCCCCTGCCTCACCTCGACATTCCTGATTGGTGCACAGCAGATGACGGACGACTCACCCAAGCTTGAAGCCACGCCCACTTCACCCACCCCCCCCAAAACAGACTGTGCAGAGTTTCTAGACAATTGAAACCTTTCCTGCCCCCCCTCCTCCTCCCCAAGTATGAGGCTGTGGACATAAAAGCTATTTTATTTTTTTCCTCCTTTTTTCAATTTCTGTATTAATATTATTGATATAATGTTATTATGATGGTTTTTTGGGACCTAAATAAAAAAATGTAATAAAGAATTGGTCTTTGTTTTGTTCACGTGAACGTCACCTGCCAACATTCAGCGATTTGCAATGGGAAATCTGTCAAACCTGTCATTTGCAAAGTCCAAATTCCAGCGTGTGTTTTGGTGAAGAAAAGGTTTAATTTTGAGATTTCACTGAAGAAAACTCAGATGAGGTGAATCAAACTCTGTAGCAGCAGCTGGAGTTTGTTTCGGGTGATTTTCCTTTTCCTCTTGTGGACGTGATGTTAAACCAGAGGCGGCTGTTGAATCCATCGGGGGAGATTTTGATCACAATTTCGACACAAACATCCAAGTTTTGGTTTGATAAACAAGGAAGTGACAAACAGGAACTTTATAGATTTAAATCTGAGTTCATTTTGTTATCCTGTGTGAACACTTTGCACAAATCGCAAATCAATAAGTAAATACATGATGGTCCTACATATTTTCTTAATTACACAATTAAGGGCAGAAAATGTATATCATTTTGACCAAGACGTGTTTTACATTTTTCAAATACAACACGAGGGAACAGCTTGGGCTCAGGATATTTCCACAGAAGAAGGGGGAAGAGAGCTGGACTTTGTAGGATGCACTTTTGTGTAACTAGAAATAAAGTACTTTTTTACTAAGGAAAAGTCTGCCTTTCAAATAAATAGATCTCCCATCTTAAACCCTGCATCCGGATGTCCTGGGAAGAAGTCTGGGCTGTTGAGAATGGGAGTGAGCCAGTGATGGGGTTAGAACAGGTTCAAAATTCATTTTTTTCAGTGAAATTGAAAATTATGCTATAAATGTGAATCATAGTGAAATCACAGTGTCTCAAAATAATTGCTATATGATTTTTTTTTAACTGCATTAAACAGGTTTGGGGTTAAATGCCTCGCCAGCAGATCTCCCTGTTTGGCTGTGAACTTGTTGGAAATGTTAAATTAACAAGCAGAGAAACCGACAACTACAACTTCCGGTGCATTTCCCCAAAGTGTTGAGACTGAAAAATGTTTCCGCTCATCGATTTCTGGAGTGAAAACACATTCAGCCGCTAAATTGGTTGGAGGAAATGAAGCGAAACTCATTATTTGCTCCTCAACCCATTTCCACTTCTAATCATCACTTGACAAGTTCGATTCCAAAGAGAAATCGTATTTGTGCTTTTGAGAAACAGGATTTAACAGCCGGCGCACACAAAATGATATATCAAATTTTGGTACTTTGTAAAGGCCTTGTGCTTTTATTTGGTAGAAAAGACTATTTTCTGAAGAAAATTTGAGTTTGCTTGCTTCAGCTTGAAGGACTTGCAGTACAAAATGTAATAGAAGGGGTTTGAAATACTTTAATAGTAGGAGCATGAGCAGCATAAAAAATATGAACGGACCATTAAATATACAAGAAGTGAACAAAATGACACGGACAAAAGAGGGTCCATGTAAAAGCAATAACATCTGGGAGGAAGACAGAGAGCAACAGGAGGGCAGTGAGAGGTGTGAGACAACAAAACAGTGGACAGGGTGTCACTGAGATAATTATATTAGTGGTTAGAAGAGAGTCAGGACATTTTTATATTTTTATGTGCATGTATGCTGAAAGTCAGGGCAGACTGAACGCTGACACTGAGCTGAAAACGGCTTCTGCTCAAACAAAAGCTAAAACTTAAAAATTATGAGTTGAAGTGCTTCAAAAAAGGATGCGTTTCAGCAGAAAAATGAGTGTGTGGGAGACCTGGAGCGGGTGATGACTAACACTAGTCATCACCCTAGTCATCATATCTATCTATATCTATATATCTATATATATCTATATATCTATATCTATCTATATTGATCTATCTATATCTATTTCTATATATAGATATAGATAGATCGATATAGATAGATATAGATATATAGATATATATAGATAGATAGATATATATACATACATGTCAAAAAATGTCAACAAACCAACAAAAAAGAGCAAATATACATTAAGTCAATGCAAATATGCATTAGATCAATGCAGTAAATGTGTGTAAAAGTACCCAGGAGAACCATATCGACCTTGAAGAATACACATCATCAGTGACATCATACATCAGCAAATGTGCTGATGATGTGAGAAATGTTTAATAAATCAATCAAGAGGGAACCACATTTTAATTTCATTATACAACCTGTTGTATAATGACGAATAAACTTCTTTGTATCCTTGTATCCTTGTGTGTGTGTATATGTATACATATATACATACAGAGAGCGAGAGAGAGAGATAAACACATACATGTATGTACGTTTGTATGTATGTATGTATGCATAGATAGATTGATAGATATTTTTCATGTTGAGGGTTTGGACTGTTTTTCCTTTATCACAAACAGGACTGTCCAGAGGGATGTTGATTTTTCTCATCTGAGGCACAATTCAAATCCAGCGAATCAACACTCAAACTCTGCAGCTCTGTTGCAAACATGAATTTATTTGAAATCCCAGCCCATAATCCAGACAACAGTGCATGTAACCTTTAATTACCAAACAGCATTTCATCACCTCTCATATCCAGCAGCACTGAAGAGGCTCCTTCATCTTTACCTCAGTGAGTTTAACAGTCAGCTTTAAAAACGATCAAACGGCTTCCCTTCCCCTCTGCAGGTTAAACAATCACACTCGCTCATATTTACAGTCTCTGTTCGATAACCCGCAGCCGGTGTGGAGCGTTTTCGTTCCAAAATGCCTTAAAATCCTTGATACAGTGGAATCAAATTCAAGCAAGTTCATAACAAAGACACAGACGGACACACATGCAGACGACAGCTAGAGGACAGAAAACACCAGGCATGCTGGTTCACGATACGATACAAAAAAAAAAAAAACGCTGCGAGAACTCAGAACCGAGGCTGGACAGATGACTGACACAGAGAGGACGAAAAAAAAATAAATAAATACATACATGAAATTCTTGCTGAAGTATTTGTAATGAAAACCCTTTGCTCAGTCTCCCAAATGGACTGTTGGAAGTAGGAAAACACCAAAGGACAATGTGACGAGAAAAGAGCGAGGAAGAAGAGACGAGGCGTCGGCTGACCCAGGTTCACCTCCTCACGTTTAAAACTGTGAAACGTGACGGGGCGTTTAAGTGTCCAAGGGTTCGGCGGGTCAAACTCCAAAAAATGGTTCCTGTTTGACGTGCAGTGCGTTCACGGCAGACAGGAGTTTTCTCTTGTCCTGCTTTTTGTATTTTAATTATCGTGTTAATTATGTTACACGGTAATCGTGGATTAATCGTATATGTAAAATGTATTAAAATTACTTGTTTGCTTACCCTGTTAATTAGTTACGTGTTAATGCATTTTCTTTGACGGCCCTATTTCAAACCAGATTGAAATAGGACCCTGCCTACTCACGCTTTTAACTGGTTCGGCAGTAGAGGGCGCTGTTACAAGAGCCAAAAGGCCAAAAGGCCAAAAAAAAAAAAAAAGAAAAAAAAAAAAAAAAGAAGTAAATGTGATATTTAATAGGATGTTTCTGTTGGATCCCTGCTCTAATCTGCTGGCTTAGCTGAGCTCATCTTAGCTAATTAGCTGATTTTATTGTGAAAATCTAACTATTTATTACAGATCCAGTTTGAACCCCATAGAGACTGGAACTGGTAACGAGGCTGTAATACCTCCCTGTCACCAGCAGAGGTCGATAGAGCTCACGGATTACTTACTGCCCCTTTAACTTTTTATTTTTATTTTTATTTTTTGTATTTTTTAAGGAAGGTGAAAAGTTTTATTTATTCATCTGTTTATTTATTACAGTTTTTATTTATTTATTTATTCATCTGTTTATTCATTTTAGTTTTAGTTTATTTATTTTTTAATTTGTTTATTTTCTAATTTATTTATTTATTTGTTATATAAGCCTCATGGGACTGCCTGCCTCTGTCCAAGCTGCAGGTTCGGCTGAAGGTTTCTGCTGCGTGGGTTTGTTGAGTGAACCTGGGTCAGTGGACTCCAGAGCCGCTTTCAAAATAAAAGTCTTGGTTTGTCTGAAACTCCTCGGGCGCACGATGTGGTGGAGTTTGTCACGCAGGACGACGGAGAAAGTGTCAGGACGTCAACAGACTTGCAGAAAACGTATTTTAATGTCAGTGCGCTTCACTTTTCTGCAACCGACGACACGCCTGACACCGTTGACGGCGTCCTGGCGCTCTAAGCCCCACCCGACCGGCGCACGCTGCACGACAAAACAAACGTAAGAGTGAAGCGGCGGCGCGATCAGACGCAGGCCTGACGGAAACCTGGTTTTGGTTGAGACGTTTGAGAGAGGAGGAGGCACTGGAACGCACTGAGGACGATGGAAGGCATCGGTGAGGAGGAGGAGGAGGAGGATGGAGAGAGGAAGAGCGGAGAGGAGAGGCTGGATTTTGGCTTGGCGGCTGGCGGAGGCTCGTCCTGCAGCTCCGGTCCTTCCCTGAAGAGCGGCTCAGTAGAAGAAATACACTGCAGAAGGAGAGGACACACACAGATTTTTAAAACAAAGGAAATGGAAATGAAGTTGAGTCACTATTTGAGGAGATGATGTCATTTTTAAAGGCACATTTGACGCCGTAGGATCGTGTTTCCAGCGGCTTCAGGATGAGGGCAACTTCAACACATGCTCACAGGATCACACAGTAAATAATGCCAATAAAGCAGCTAGGAACCGCAGTGTTGAACGTGTTGCCTTATTGACTCAAGATTATGATCACATGGTATCAGCAGCGCAAACAGAACATACAATATCAACAAAACGAGGGCACACGGCCTCACTAAAGCCCAGCAAGTGTTCCTTAAACAGAGGAAGGACGCTCTTCGGAAAAAAACGGCTGGTTTGCAAATAACTCTGGGCCCATCTGCATCGTAATAACTCAATTAATTTAAACACAGATGCGCGGCTCAGATAATACTTTGGCAAATACCTTTACTATGTTTACATTCTTACATTCAAACACAACATGGCCCTTCTGACAAAACCAATTCCCATCAGCAGCGCCAAATGCCGAACAGAGTTTCAGTGTCTGAGGCTTGTTAACCCAATAAAGAACTCTGAAAGAATTGGCGGAAAATTCCAATTTTTTTAAATTGAACCCTTTATTTAGTCCTATAACAACATATATATATATAAAAAATTTCAAAAAATATGTTATTACACGACCTTTCTGGTGTATGATATATGATATGTACTTGAAGTGCCAATGGTATGGTCCAGGGTGAACAGGGGAAGTGTTCAAAGGTATACAACAGTATTTTGGTCAAGTATTGATTAAACTGAAAACGAAAAACAGAATTGAAAATGTGTATCATATATGATACAAATGGCTTTATAGGGTTAAGAGAAATTTGAGTTTGTGAGGCGAAGCTGCTATCCCGCCTCACGGGACGTCGTGCAAACACTGACAGAGACGAGGCGATGGGCAGGTGTGTGAAGGAGGGTGATGAAGGTGCACACAGCTGGTTCACCTGCTGGGATCATCTTGTGTTATGGAAGACGCTGGAAAACACAAATAATGTGACACTAAACTGCAGCAGGCTGAGGACGGAGGGAAACGTCCATGAATGCTCTTCATTATCCTAAACTTTAGTTATGAGGAAGTCATAATCCTAATCAGTGAGGATGATGACTTAATCTGCTGTTTAACTCTGTGCTGCTGCAGACTGTCTGCGGTATCAAACACTGTTTAAAATGGACAAACACACACTCACATTGGTTTTTGTGGCTTTTTAAAGGTAATCTCTGTCTGTGATGCTATAGTCGTCTACGGTAAGTAATTTACTTTTTGTGAGTGTCAACTTTAAATTCAAACCGGTGAGCAGGTTCATTTTAATCTGCGTGAACTGAGCTTTGAGCTGATCACTAGCTGGGTTTCCATCCATCTATTTTTATTCGCATTTTCAGAAATTGCGAAAAAAAAAAAAAAAAAAAAAACTTGGATGGAAACGCCAGAAATTCGAAAAACGGCCGAAAATTCGCAAAAAAGTTTTTACACTTGGAGGGGGTGGATTTCTCAGCGTATCGATAAAAGAAAATGCGACTTTTTGCTGTGGAAACAGATTTAGTGAATAAACGATGACTGGACCGGATACCACGTCACACTTCTACGCTACAGTCTTATTATTAGTTATTATTATTATTATTAATATTTTTATTAGTCTCTTATTCCTTATTTAGGATGGCTCAGTACGAAGTTAGCGCTGCCAAAATAGTAAGCAGACTTCTTCCAAGAGCCGACGAGTTCAGCAGGAATCTGTCCCTGATCAGCTGCTGAGTGTCAGCTGAGTGTTTGTTGTTGTTCAGTCGACACACAGTCGCTATCTTATGACATCATCTCTCGGCGCACTTTCCTCTCAATAATCGCAAAACAAAACTAATGGAAACAGGCATAAATTCGCATTTTCTTTTGCGCATTTTGACAAAACTTGCTCAAAAAGTTCGATAGATTCGACAGTTTTATTTACTGTGTTGAGACTGAAGGACAGTTGGTGTGTCATTTGTCCTCCTCAGCAGGTTCATTAGAGTCTAATCTCCTTGAGCTCTTATTATCATGATCAAAATGTGAATAAAAATCAAATGTACAAATACATGTGGCGTTACAGTGTGTGTGTGTGTGTGTGTGTGTGTGTGTGTGAAAATGTTATTTTACTCACTGAAGACGACTCCGACACATATAACTCCTATAACCGCCATGATGATCATCATCTGCAACAGAGACACAGACCAGTCATTTATGAACACCAGCAAGATGATGAAGCATTTCACCTGGATTAGATTAGATTAAGACCGAACTGAACTTCCTGACCCTCGAACACAAAGCAGTCGCACTCGTCTTTTTCTTTTCTTTCCCCTTTTTCCTCTCTCTTGTTCTGTTTTTTTCCCTGTTTTTTTGTCCTGTTCTGTTCTGTCCCGTCTGATTATTTTGTGATTCTGTCCAACTTCCCATTTTCATGTTTTGTATTGTTTTAATCTTGTATTAATGTCACTTTATTGCACAAATTAATTTTTTTTTCATGGGGAAATGAGGAGGTTTTCTGTCTGGTTCAGCAAACAAATAAAAGTACTTCAACATTAATCAGAGTCTTGATGTTGACTGATTCTGGTTACTGGTAAATAATCCATAATCCATCTTTGGTTTTCACCTTCAAACCAAGATGCACACTGCAGGAAATCGCTCATAAATTTCAAAACAAGTGCTTTTTATTTGTTGAAAAAGCACCCAGATCACAGTTTTGCTGTTCATATCATCATCAGCATGTACTCAGTACATTTTTCTGAAATGCTGAGTAAATCTTCAGAATGTCAAAATGTGGCATTTCCATTCGGCTCCTTTGATCTGACACATCATCCTTTAAAAAAAAAAAAACAACAAGTAAATAAAAACAAAGCATGGAGGCCCAGCTGATGTTGTGCCACCTTGCATTTTGTACAATATGGAGGACGCAGATGTTGCTGCAGTGATTGCAGTTATTGCACTAAGTGTGTGTGTGTGTGTGTGTGTGTGTGTGTGTGTGTGTGGGAGGGGGTGAACACTCCATAAATAAATCCACATCAGGACATGAGAGCCAGAGCGACCGTCAGAGAGGAAATCACATCACAGAGGCCGGACGAGAGAGATTAACAAGAACAAGGGGTTAGAGAGAGAGAGAGAGAGAGAGAGAGATCAGAGCTGGAATGGTGTGTGTGTGTGTGTGTGTGTGTGTGTGTGTGTGAGAGAGAGAGAGAGAGAGAGAGAGAGAGAGAGAGAGAGAGAGAGAGAGAGAGAGAGAGAAAGCATGAGGGAGAAGAGGAGAGAAACTAGATATTGTATGCAATAGTGAGTGTGGATGAAAAGAGGGCATGAGTGTGTGTGTGTGTGTGTGTGTGTGTGTGTGTGTGTGTGTGTGTGTGTAAATGCAGAGGTCCCTCACTTTGTTGCATGTGTGTGTTTATGTGAAAGTTCCTGTGCAAGCGTTACTGAATGAGAGAGAGAGCACAATGATTAGTGTGTGTGTGTGTGTCTGTGTGTGTGTGTGTGTGTGTGTGTGTGTGTGTGTGCGTGTGTGTGTGTGTGTGTGTGTGTGTGTGTGTTTGTATGGTGGGGGTTGGGTTGGGTTGGGTTAGGCGGGGTTACATCACAAATCACAGCTGGTTCTTTAATCCCTGACAGTCACTGTAATCCAGATTGGGATTTTTCCTGCCTCCCTCTCTCTCTCCGTCTCTCTCTCTCTCTCTCTCTCTCTCTCTCCCTCTCTCCCTCTCCCTCTCTCTCTCTCTGTGCTGATCCAAACAGCTCAACAAAGCCGTATATCAGCACTGTGATTGACAGGTCGTGTGGGTGGGGCTTGATGATGTCATGGTGGGCGGAGGAACAGGAGGACTGAGAGGAGGAGGAGGAGGAGGAGGAGGAGGAGGGAGGAGGAGGAGGAGGGATGAAGACGAACCTTTAAATGAACCAAAAGTGACCAAACAAGGAAAACCAGGTGTGAAGAAACATTTTCATGAACTGAAAACTGAGTGAACACGCGTGGCGGCGCGTTGGAGGTCGGATCAGACGAAGCCTCCCAGCATGCCTTTGGGCGAGCCCAGTTCACTGTTGTCATGCCATTTCACAATAAAAGTCTGGATGCCAAAAGAGCCGCAGCGGTGTCATCCTTTGAAGGAAAGCCCAGATTGCTGAAGTGTTGTCTGTTTACAAAAGCAACTCAAATTATGGATTTAGCTTTTGTCATTTTATCGTTTTATTTCATACGTGAACCTGGGACTTTTGGGTTGATATGAAGTTTATCTGTGGCAGGTTTACACCATCAGATGGATAACATCCATCTGTCGGCACTAAAGCTCAGCATTTTTCAAAAATCAAAACTAAACCAGCAAATTTAAACTGAAGATGAAAACAATAAAAATAAACAACAAATGCAAAATTGTAATAACTTGAATGGCAGGCTGAGCAGAGTGAAGTTTTTGCTGTTATCACGATCTGATGAAGAATCTCTTCACTCGGCTCCTGACACGCTCCTGCCTTTCCAACATGAAAAACTTCTCTCTTCTTTCTCTCCGTCTTTTTCCCGCCTGTTTCTTCCCTCCTTCCTGATGTTTCTGCAGGTGAAGCTGTTTGGTCCCGTCTGCTTTCAGCGCTGAACTCTCGCCTCTCGCTCGCCTGCAAGGCTGATGACACTCAAATTCACGCTCTGAACTGCATCACGTTATCACCCGAGGATGAATTTAAATTAACTGTCTTGCAAACTTACAAAAGAGGCGATGAAGAGACGAGCGGCGCGGCGTACTTTCACTCTTCCTCTCTGTTTTTGTGCGTGAGGAAGTTATTTTTCCCGTCAGAACAGCTGAGGCCGGGCGAGGGGAGGCCGCGTCACGCCGTGTGTTAGTGAAAATAATAAACGGTGTGAGTGTCACGGTGGCTCGCACTGTGCAGCCCTCAGCAGAAAACAGCCAACGGGCTCCCAGGCTGAAAAGCTGACCGCTGCCAAGGTTCTCTGCGTAATGATTCCAATTTAGGACGTCCCGCAGCGCTCTATAGGGGACGGGGACATTAAACGTATCAGCCTTTTTACATTCCCAGACGTAATGAGGTCCAGTTCACTGCTGGGACACTTGTGTGTGTGTGTGTGTGTGTTGCTTTTTTTCCCCACACATACGACTCAGATCTGATGTTTTACACACATCACATTTAGCAGGGGGTCAGGGGGTCAAGCGGGGTGCCAAAGTAAAAATGGTATGGTCCAAGCATAGGGGTGTAAGGCTTTTTTGGAAAACAATTATGAATGATTTTACAAGTGTTTTGCCTCTCTGTGTTGTTATATTACCTGTATTAGTGAGGGGTTTGTATCTCATGATATTTTTTGAGGGGGAGGGGGGGACAAATTTATTTTTTATAAATATTGGGGGGGGACTTGTCCCTAACCCCCCTAAATTTGCGCCCATGTCATAAAGCATCAATTGTATCAGCGTATTGTATCACTCATATTGTATCCTGTTGTATCACAATGAATAGTGCTGGACTGAATAAAACTGTATTGTATCCTATCATATCATATCATATCATTTTGTATTGTAATGAATTGTACTGGATTGTATCAAAAATTGTATTTCTTATTGTTTCTAATTGTATTGTAAATTGTATTCTATTGTATCATTTTGTAACTAGTTGTATCAAATTATACTGAATTGTACTGAATCCTGTCCTAAAGAGAGTTTGGAAGAGTTGCCATGAATAATAATGATAATAATAATAATAATTATTATTATTATTAATATTATTTGCACAATAAAAGCAAAACATCAGAACAAAAATGAAATAACAATAGCTTGTGCAGGTGAGATATAGAAAACCCCTAGGGGCTTATAGGAGAATCCCACCTCAAAATTTGATTACATAAAATAAATAAATAAATAAATAAATAAATAAATAAATAAATAAATAAATAAATAAAGGTCAAAAAATGTCAACAAACCAACAAAAAAGAGCAAATATACATTAAGTCAATGCAAATATACATTAGATCAATGCAGTAAATGTGTGTAAAAGTATATAAAAGGTACATCATTCACAGATGTGGGGAAAACATCATATTGTATTGTTTATATCACCACATCATATCAGCCGTATTGAATCGTATCAAAGTGCACTCTGTCGTATTGTATCGTAACCAGTTGTATTGGATTATATTGAACTGTATTGAATCCTAACTGATCCTAAAGTGAAGTTGCCATGAATTATGTAAAGGCTGCATCATCATTCATGACTCTGGAGGAAACTGGACCGAGGAGGAGAAGGCCTTCAGAGTCCAGCTGCTTAACACACACCTGACTGTTTCTATCAATCTGAGTATCCCAGCTGGGATCGGGTTTTTGAAGTCTCTTGTTTTTTGTGTTTGTAAACGCCACGTCCTGATTTCAGAAACCTTCATAAGCTCATATCCCAGCTCTGAGAAACCAGATGCTGACTGGAGTACAGCGAAAGAAACTGGGATGTTGTTGCACATCTGAAGTGATGAAGGAACAGGAGTTTTTGTCGTTCGGTGATGGAAGAATTACATCCGCCTGGCAGAAACACAAACAGGCCGCAGGACGCCGGCCTCCCAGCATGCACAGCAGCGAGCGTGTGTGAAAATCAAAACAATAGAAGCGGCTCTGATCCGCCAACTTTCAAATTTAATTTTTTCAGTTCAATTCAGGCTCTCAGGAGACATGAGCTTCCGTCCAAAAAATCCAGCATGAAGGCCTGAGGTGTGGACGCAGTCAAAATAATCACACACACACACACACACACACACACACACACACACACACACACGGGCAAACAGCTCATATCTGCTCCTGTTTGACCCACAAGGCAAACTGCTGAGCTGAGCCTCTCAAACTGGGAGGCTGGCAGATGATTAGACTAAGTGAAAAAAAACAACATGTTGCTCTTTTTTCCATTTTTCTTGTGAAACACTGAGCAGGTTGAACACGTGACGCCTCCTCTGATCAAACGACCTGATCAGGTGCTCGTGTTTTAACTGGACTGTTCCCTGTGCACACACAGCCGGGGTCAGGGGTCACGAGCAGGCACTGGTTTGGGTTCAGGGTCTCCAGCAGTGCTAAGGAGTAACTAGTTACATGTAACTGGATACATGTGATTAAATTACAAAATAACTGTAACTGTAAGACATTATAGTTATTGAGGAAAATAAGCAATGAAATGATAGTGACTAGGGATGAACCTGAATCTGAAGTTCAGCTTTACATATGCAATTTCTTTACAATCTGAGTGTATTACCTGTGAAGGATGATGCTGCTTTAGCTGTCTTTGATAACCAGCCCTTTAATTTGGCTTTAACCGGGAAACTACATCTCAAAATATCAGATAATAACAGTCACGCTGCCCAAAAAATGTGAATAATATCCCCTTCAGACCCTGCGTCCATTGGAATGGACATGACATATTTCTGTCTCTAAACCAATAAATACTAGGTAACTGAATGATGTCAGTAATGCTGGTTACTGGTTGGATCCTGATTATCCAATCATAATCATGTTATGATTTTAAGCACGCTCTGAGAGAGTGACAGACATCGGACAAGACAAGCCTGGCTGAGCGGCTGCAGAGAGGGAGAAGTCAGTGCCCATTTTCAATCAAAAATATAAATTTATGTTCATGATGGCCAAACAAATTTTCTGTCAGTATAACTGTAATGGTTACAAGTGATAATATTTTAAGTAA
Source organism: Myripristis murdjan (assembly GCF_902150065.1). Classification (NCBI taxonomy): domain Eukaryota; kingdom Metazoa; phylum Chordata; class Actinopteri; order Holocentriformes; family Holocentridae; genus Myripristis; species Myripristis murdjan. The sequence continues at coordinate 5,384,293 of NC_043990.1, forward strand.
TTTTGAACATACATCATATGGTTAATTTACAGGATTTTTTCAAAGTCTGATGTCCATTGCAATGGACATGAAAAAATACTATTAAAAACATGAGTCAGCAAAAATGTGTTTTTTCCACTTTGTTTTTATGTTGGAGAGGAGTCAGAATCAGTTAAAAAAACATTTTTTTTGACCAGCAGAAAAAATGCGGGTGATTCTTTTGATTTGCAGAATGCAGAGTCGTTAGAGTGGGTTTACTAAAGCGTGGACTCAGTTGTTGTGAGGCTCACACTGCCTGTTTTAAATCTATGTGTCTGGGACTTTTCAGCTTTATTGTCCAGTTTAAAACACCTGATAGAAACATGATCAAATGTTACAATAAGATACGATACTTTGATGAAGATGAAGTCATTAAAATAGTTACATTTTGAACAGAATAACTCGTCATGTGTAGCCTCCCAACACCTGAGGTAGAGGGAACCACACACACACACACACACACACACACACACCCACCTTGCAGTTTTTCCACCAGTACTTGTTCTTGAGCTTGGCGGCGCTGCTCTCGAACTGCGAGGCTCCGGCCTGCAGGGCGTCGGCCCGGTCGTCCAGCTCCGACAGCTTCTGGTCGCGCTCCAGGACTTTGTCCACGTTGACGCGCATGATGTCCACCACCTGGGACACGGAGACACGGCAGCAGCTTCAGCACCGCCTTCACTCTCTTGTCCTCACTCTTTCTCTTTTTTTTTTCTCTCTTTTGTTGTTCTCAGTTTAGTCTGAGGCTGCCTGATGTTTTTTTTTTTTTTTTTTTTTTTCTTATCATACTGATGGCTTTATTCAGTTTTTCTTGACCTCTTAGCTTCTTAATTTAACACTTGAGTTTGATCTCCCCTTTATTTCCTTCTCTCTTCAATGTGTTTTCCATTCCAGCCTTGGCTTTTCTGTGTTACACTTTTAATAATGTACATTTTTATTGTTAATCCAATTAACTTGATAAATTAGGATTAATGCACACATTTTTACATAATGCACATAATGCAACATGCTTTTTTCATTTCTAATGCACATAATGCACATTTTATATTTTGTATTTTCCTTTTCTATTTCTTATAATTTCACTGATGCTGATATATATATATTTTTTTCTCTTGATAATTTGAGCATCCAGCATCTGACTCACTTTCTCCTCGGGGATCGATACAGTCTTTCTGATTCTAGTTCTGAATCTTTCTTCAAAACAAATTTATGCTGAGTCACACTGTAAGAGCACTAAACGACTTCTGTAGTCACCGTCGTATAAACGAGATTACAGAATAAAAGTCCTCTCCATTGATTTGTATCGTGAGCCTCAGGTGACCTCATCTCTCCTCCTGCTGCTTTATCGCTCCTCCTTGAAGGAACGCTCCTTTAATCTCCTCCTCGGTCCGCTCACACACCCTGCCTCTTGTCGTTCTAATCTGTAATCTGAGTTCTGCAGCCACATCTTGTAATCTTTCTGAAAGAGTCCCCTCTGTCCGAGCGGCTGCACATAAAGCGGTTACACAAATGTTTCTCACAAGCAGAGATAATCTCATTGAGTTAAATCTCAGTGGGTGGAGCCAAAGAACTACTGTAGGTTTTTTTTTTTTTTTTTTATTTTATTGTATATCATTTTAGTAGTAGTATCATTTTGGCCAGCGAAAAGTGAAAAAGAGGTACAGCAAATGTGTTTTGCATTTGAGAAAGAGCAAAAACTCCTGTCTTGACCACAGCTTCAGGAGCTCTAGAAAAAAAAAAACATTAACTAGAAAATAAAAATGCAATCAAGCCACAGGCCGAATAAATTATCAAAGCTACCCTGTTTCTCTGGCTGACCTTCCAAGTTTAAATGAGCTTTAAAATGAGCTCTCTTGGTAAAATAGCCTGGTGACCATGAAAGTCCTGGTCATTAAGGAACGGAGAAATTAAGTCTTTTATTGTCATTTATATATTTTTATTATTGTATATTTTATGTCCATTCAGGTTTGCCAGTTAACGTAAACACAAGGTGGCTCCTTGGCTCCGCCCACTGGGGGTTTAACTCAGCCAATGAGGTTATTTCTGCCTTGGAGACATGAACTAAAACTACAAACTGTAACTGCATGCAGACATGGAGTATCACACACACACACACACACACACACTGAGCGGCGTGCTCACCTCGTCCACCTGTGCCTGTGTCTGCTGCAGTCGTCTGTTGCTGGTCAGGTTGGGGGCCGCACCTGGGGCCCCCCCCTCGCCCTCCGGGGCTCCTGTGGCACCTGCATCTGGGTTAGACCTGCCAGTGTGTGTGTGTGTGTGTGTGTGTGAGAGAGAGAGAAAGTATGAAGATATTGGAGATCTTCTCATTGAAAAACTTCACTCTGATCTGCAGAAATGCCTTTATCATGGATCCCTTGATGGATCTCTGTTGTGTCTTTGTGTTTGTTCAAACAAACAAATCTCTGGCGAAGCGTACGCGACGCAGCCCTGCCAGTAAAGCAATATTGAGCTGAATTCAATTGAGGGGAAGATGGATGTCTCATTACAGCAGTGAAGCAGCAACACTCGTGCAGAAAGCCAAGATGAAGAGTCATGTCAGTTCAAGGTCAGTCGGGAGAAAGCGGCGCTGAAGCACACAGCTGCAGGAAACAGCTCGGACGAACTACAGTTACTTTTTCAAGTGAGGCGACCTCTACCTGTTGTGTAAAGAACAACAAGGTGCTGTGTCGGGGCTCCGGTGTTTGTTTCCAGGTGTTTATTACTGTCACCATGGTGACAAAGATCCTGTAACCTTAGCCTAACCTTAGCTAAACTTAGCCGAGTGTTTCTGGTGCCTAAACTTTTGACGCAGGCACACCACGGCTTGTCGCATTTCTCCTGCCGCCAGTAGGGGGCGCTAAGTCAGGTCCCTATGAGTCATGTTAGACGGTAGGAACAAACAACCTGCGTGGACTTGTGTCTCTAAAATATCTAGTCTGTTATCATTTTGCGAACTTAAATTCAAACCAGGCAGCTTTGCCCTTTGTCAGCTCCACGTGGCACAAACAGAAAACCTGTGTGACGTAAATATTTAGGGATTAATGTTCAAATTTATGTTTTTATCCGGAGCCCAGCGTCTCTGCTCACAGTCTCAAAGGGCTCACGTGGCCCAAAGGTTTACAGCAGACAGGACGACGCCCCCTGACTTCATCCTCATGGCGGGCGAGAAGAAACTCCCAGAATTAACCAGCAGCTGGACCACAGAGAGAGGACGCCCCCTCATGGCCAGAGAGGTGTGCAGCAGGTGTCGACAACGTGAGCAGATTCAAGGGACTTCAGGAAAGTGCACACAGCTCGCTAAATGTCTGAGACGTCCGATAACAGAAAAAAGAGGATAAAGATCTCCGAGTTTTCTCACTGCTCCCTGCTGGTGTTTAGCTCCTATAGGGTTTGTTTGGTCACTTCCTGTGGGCGGAGTCGTGACCACGCCCCGACACCGGATACTAACTTCAGCTCTGATGATGAATCTGTCAGCGATAACGGTTCATTATTTTCTGTCACGGCCTCACTTGGAGTTTTCCCGCAGGTTAGAGTGGGTGGATTTTTTAGTGAAAAGTCTCGATCGAATGCGTCAGACGTTTGACTGAAACTCATGACGAGACCCCGAAGAGCCCGCCCCTCCTGGAGGAAACGTACGGCCCAACTGCAAAAGTCCAAAAGTGACGGCAGTGTGAGTCATCGGACGCTGGCCTTCATCCAAAAAACATCCAAGTAGCCGTGTTTATATAACTGCAACATCTGAGCAGGCACCGGCAATATCAGCACGTACACTCTGTATGCTTTATAATCTGAGCAGAATATTCTGGGGAAGGCTGGTCATTAAACACACACACACACACACACAGAAACACACACACAGAAACACACATCAGGAGGGCTGGTTGGGTGAAGTGTGTGTGATGCATGAATGATAGCAGCAGTCCAGTGTTATTGGATGGACTCACACAGGCTTGTGAGCGTGCATGTGAGTGTGTGTGTGTGTGTGAGTGTGTGTGTGTGTGTGTTCTCACATGGGCAAAATGGAGAAAGATTAGTGTGCAGAAGCCCTGCTGCTCTTAACAAAGATGGATGGATTTGCCTTCCATAAACACACACGCAACAACCCCCAGCACAAATAAATACATAAATAAATGGATAAATAAATAAAATTTTAAAAATAACAATACAAAAAAATAAATAAATAAAATAAGCAAATAAATAAATTCATATTTTCCCTATAATATTTCTATAATAAATGTGCATTGTGTCCTAATAAATAAAAATTATTCTTGTTTTTCGTGAGGGATTATGAGATGCTGACTCACTATTTTTTTAAGCAGCTGCGTCAAAGTTTGAAAATGAAGCACTTTTGAAAAACAAAAAAAAAAATTTTTTTTAAGGTGAGTCAGCCGGTGAGTCACGGTAATATCGCTGTGAAATCTGTCCGCTACAGCCCAGAAATTTCTAAAGGTTTGCTGCAGACTGACTAATAACTTCCTTCAAAAAAAAAAAAAAAAAAACATAATTACAGGATAATTGAAGGAACTCAGTCTTTGTTTTCAAAAACGAGAAATGATTCGCTGAAAAGTGTGAAATGTTCCTTCTAAATGAAGCAGAAACAACGTCAGATGCTGCCCTTCAGCGTTTCACGGGATTATTAATAAGAGGACGCAGATTACAGAGACTGGAGTTCAAAAACAGCCCAACAGACATTTACAGAGAAATTATTCACTTATTATGCAAAGAAACGTGATATAATGTGGAGTACTCACATCTCGGCGGCAGGCTGATGATAATCTGACTCCGAGAGATGAAAGAGAGAGAGAGGGAGAGAGAGAGAGAGAGGGAGGGAGAGAGAGAGAGAGAGAGAGAGAGAGGGGGTAGAGAGAGGGAGAGAAAGATCCTTGTTGAATGTAAATGAAGTGTGGAGGCGTCACTGAGGTGACTTCAGTCTTCAGTCTCAGACACTTCTGTGTTTTTTTTTTTTTTTTTAATCAAACTGAAAATGAAACTGCGCAGATGGAAAATCGCCGGCGGTCCGTGATGCTTTGGGCGGGGAGGTAAGCTGCCCTCCCCCTAACCCCGCCCTCCCCCGGCCGGCTGACGGCCACAGAGCCTGGACCCAACACCCCACATCACTGCTTGTTGTTGTTTTTGTTCAGTGTAAAGTGAGGCGAACGACCACACACACACACACACACACACACACACACACACACACACACACACACACACACACACCTCTGTCAATAGGTGAAAAATCCACCTGCTCAGGTAAGCAGTAAGTCCAGTCCAGGCAGCAGTTCCTGTGTGAGCTCAGCATCTCTGCTGCTCTCTGCTCTGCACAGCTCAGTGGAACATGACAGGGCAGCACAGGGCAGTATAGAACAGTATAGAATAGTATAGTATAATATAGTATAGTGCATTACAGAATACTAAGGTATAGTACTGTACAATATAGTATAAAATATTATAATATAGTGTAGTGCAGTACAGTATAACATAATATAGTATAGTACAGTCCATGCTGTAAAGTGATCTATGCTCTAGTGTAGCATAGCTTTGTATTGACACAGTATAGTACAGTAACAATGTATATTCTTAATTACAGTATAGCCATAGTATATGGTTACTGTATACCAGAGCTGTGGGTACTAACCATGGCAAACTGTATAGCACTGCACAGTGTCACATACAGTGGCCTATAGGGTTGTATAGCATACAATACGGCACAGCACAGCATCGGCATAGCATAACATCTTATAGGATGTTGTAGTATATCAATGTATAGTACTGCATGTCATAGTACTTTATGGCATGGCACAACATAGCATACCATATTATACTGCAATTTATCAAATTATAGTGTGATATAGCGTTGCAGAAGATTGTATATTATAGCAAAGCATGTTGTGGTTTAGCATAACTAATTATAATGTAGTATTTCATAGCATAGTATAGTGCATTTTATAAGATTCACTGTCATTACTGTAGTGTGCTGTACTGTACTGTACCACAGTTTACTGCATTATACTGTACTGTACTACAGTGCAGTGTACTGTTCCTTACTGGCCTGTACTCTGATCAGAACACACTGTACCCCTAAATCAGAGTATTAAGGCTGTTTGTCAACACACTGTAGCTCCCTCAGTTACATGAACACACTCAGGGTTTGTGATACTTCACTGTAGCAGGACATGACGTCCACACACACTGCAGTGTTTGATGAGGAGCTCTGAGCGCTGTGTACAGTAGAAAACACACTCTGTAGCGTGTGTGTGTGTGTGTGTGACACAGGCAGGCCTCTGACCGCTGAAGCAGCACAGCTGTTTTCCCTCAGCGGCTCTTTCTCCTTCTGCTGCTGGGGAGTTTGTTCCCCTCCATTGATCAGCTCTCAAGTTGTTTGTTTCACCGCCTGTTTTCCTGCTTAGCCATTAAAAACTTTAAACGGAAGGCAATTAATATCAAATCATTAGGGAGGAACAGGACTGAACTGAAATTAATTAAATAAAGCAGTGCTGCCAAGACAAACCCAAGTGCAGTTTAGAGTATTAATTGAATAAATTCTCTGTAATTCCATTAAACAGTGTAACTACATTTTATTTTTCAGTTTTCCATAACTTTCCCACAATCCTTTCCTTTTCAAAACTACATGCTTTTTCCTGAACTTAAACTTCTATATTTGAGTGTGGCCATCTGCTTTATTTAGCTGGAATTATTCAACACTGTATGTATGAAACCTGCAGGGACAGTGATTTGATATGTGCATCAAATAAACTCACCACGACAGGCTCTTTCAGCATCGTTTATTCTGTGCATCTTTTCACTTTGCTTCAGTAAATTCAGATATACAGCTCTGCACGCTGCCACCGGAAAACACAGTAAGACCTCATGAAAAGCAGCGGTGACCAAACACACACCTAAAGCATTCACTGTTGCATTTTTGTACAAATTCACGGGACATTTTGCTGCGGATGGAAAGTGCGGCAGTTGTGAATTGTTGTATTTATCCAGGCTGCACATCTCCTTTAACCATATTTCATTTTTTTAAAAACAGAGACAGAGAATCCAACTTCTTTTTCATGAGGTCTTAAACTCATTTTTTCCTTTTCACAGTTCATGTTATGTTTCGATCCCTTCCCCCCCCATATTTGTCTGTGCCATTCTCTCTGCAGATGCGATTTTACATTTTTTTTTCTATTGCTCTCAAGAGTTTACTTCAAGCAGCTTTTGTACACAGTAACGTGAGGATGATGTGGTGAGTGATTTACTTACAGTATATTGTACATTTTTGCAGTTGCTTTGCTTTGTTTCTCTTTCACATTAAAGGAACAGCTCAACAGTTTTAGTGCGTCTCTTCACCGGGAGCTTGGGCTGCACTCTGAGGCTGAACGTGCCTCTTGTTTTCATGGATGTTGAAATTATCTGGTGCTGCTCAACGAGCGTCCGATGAAGAGAAACGAGCGGCTACAACTGAAAATGTTCCTTTAGTTGACCGGCTATTCATTAAGCAGACATTCATTTTAGTAAAAGATGTGTGGGTTTCAATACTCTGAGAGGTGACGTGGTAAACTGATGATTCATCGCAATCCGTCAACACGCACACACACACACACACACACGCACACACACACACAAGCGGCAGCACATGTACATGCACACCTGCAAACAAACTCAAAATTAAATGAGTTTCCTTTCTCAGGTCCACTCCCTGTTAAGATGTGCTGTACATTTCCTCTAACGAGAAAACTAATTAACAAGAAACTAATATCGAAAGCTTTTCAGATGATCCACAAGTCAGTTCCACTTCAAATTAAAGAGTTCTGGAAGCGGGATTTCCGCTGGAATCCGTGAAACTGAAACCATTTTTCGTCAGTGCTGCTACTGCTAGTTGTGCTGCTACGACACCTTACAATGCTGAAATGATCAAACTAATCATACGACGACTTCCACACTGAATGAATCAGGTTAATTACAAGTAAAGAGCATTCATCAACAGGAGACTAACAGCATTAGTTAGCACAGCATTGGATACAGCCTCATCATTATGTACATAAGATAATATATTGACATTTACAAACTGTACATTTTTTTCAAAGGTTTCGTAAAATAGTGTTTTGGGTTTTTTTTTTAGTAAAAGAAAAAAAAATTGAACACTATTTATCCTGTTCCGTCTCAAAATCGAGTCCTTTCAGACAGTTCTGTCACTTCTCATCTTTACTGTCTGCATCACAGTGGTAGAAGTGTGTGAAATGGGTCACGTGATTTCAAGGGAAATGAGTTTGTAAGTCATGCATTTGAACTAGCATGGCTAACGGATGCTAACGGGGTGCCTGACTAATGATCAGTGGCAAAGGCTCGGAACAAAAATCCAGACAAAATGTGAGTTGGCTTCATATGTTTCAAGTCAAAATTTAAATTAATTAAAAAAATAAAAAAAAATAAAAACTCACTTTGACAGATAAATGTGACCAGAATTATGAGTGATAAATAGATTTTTGGTTGACTGGTCCGTCACATGGGGGCCAGTTTTTACAGGCTGGATTTACACACACCACAATAACTTTGACATTTCAGCTGGACAATCTGTGGCACGGATCTGGTTTCAGTGTTTTGGGGATCAGAAGAGGCTCAGATCACAGAGCTGACACATGGCTGACTGAGCCCTTACTTCATGTTCACATCATTACTTGTATTTCTAGTTAGAGTCTTCTCAGAGAAGAAGAATAAGTGAAGACAGTCTGCCCGCCTGTCTTTGTAAGCAGCAAAATTTAATGATGTTTTAGGCACACGATCCAACTAATCTACCTGTTCTATCTCCTTTGTTTCCACTTCAGCACATAAATAAACTCAAAAATACAATTAAACTCTTGAGAAACCAAAAAGTAGGCCTACTGCATGTCTTGCCAGATAGCGGGATATTTTTCAGCATCAGCAGCACAAACTTTGACTTATGTTACTGTTAAAATTGTCTCCTATTTAGCGTGAGTATTTTTCAGAAAAAGCACTACCGCCCCCTGCAGGCAGCTGCTCAGACATGCATGGCTACAGGCAGCCTAGTAAATATCTATTAGGTTTTATTGGCTGCCACACAGACGCTGTGTATGCAGACGAAAAGAGAAAACAGATGCAGCTCAGGAGAAATTTGGCTCTAAAGGTGTACATATTTCCATATAAAACCTATAAAATACAAAATATAAAAACACTTTCAACATTTTTAAATCTCTCTGAGTGCAGAGGTTTCAAAATGCCCTTAGACCTTAACAGTCTGAACAGGGTTGGCCTTGAACGCATCACCTCCATACTCTCACGCAAACACTCAACACGCCGAGACACTGAGTCTTCATGCTTCTGGTCTGTCTTTCCTCAGACAACCTCAGAGTACAACCAGGACTTGAACCCACAACCTCCATGCCTCTGCACTTTCCTCTCTGCTGACTTCTCAGACGTCTATGGAAATATCCTCTCAACGCACAAGCAGAGATGCAGCTCGAACCTGCAACCTTAACTCCTGCCTGCAGCTGCTGAACCGAGTGAACCTCAGACTCTCCTCCTTCAGTATCTCTGAGCTTTCCTTTAGAAACTGACTCCGACATGTCAAAAGCAAAGAGCCGAGTTCTGACCAAAAACTCTCCGTATCTGTGCAGCCTCTTCCTGCGGTGAGCGGCAGCTTCCACAGCTGCAGAGCTTTGTTCTCCCCGAGATTTCCTGTTTCCACGAGATGAAACAAACAATCTAAATCAAGATCAGAAATGGGACTTGAACCTGCAGACGGCACATTCTCTGGGAGATTTCTTTTCTATTCGTTCTCTTAAAATAAAACCAGACATTAACCTTCAGCATCAAGGAGTGCATTAAAGCTCCTGTTTGCATTTTTCCTCTGAGCACCGACTTTGAAAAAACACTGGTATCTTCTCTTGGTATCTTGTATCAAAGTCACAAACTCAACAAGTTTGTGTAGGTGCTCACTGCAATTAACAAATGACTTCTTCTTCTCCTGTGTTCTGCCGATTATTTCAATTAAGAAAGTATCAAGGACCCAAAACAACTACAGCTTCCCTGTCTTAACTTCCAGCCAGTCTGATCTAGTGACTGCACCATCAGTGTAAAGTAAAGCTCTGAGAGGCAGACATCCTGCACAGTCACATTTTAATGCAACATGCTAACCTGTACTGTGACATGCAAAAATACAATATACCATAACAGACTACACTATCAGGTCCTACACTACGAGCTATAGCAGCTAATGTTGTCCAACCTGTGACTCAAACACTTTACAACATAAACAAACGACACATGCCTCATCACTGAATGCTTACATACGTTATTTACACTGTCAAATAAATGTATTATGCAGATATTTCATAGTAAAAAATTCTAAAGATAATACAAAATAGGACGTGACGTCTTAACGTTAGGTAAATATTAAAGACAGCTGTCCCACTTTTTCAAAAGCCAAGCGAACACACCAGCAACTAGAAGAGTGCACCCCTTTCCCCCCCTACTGGGAGAAGGGAAAACACAGAGGCACTGCCTGAGTATCTCCCCTTCTCCGGTGCTTCTTTTTCAAAGGTTCTGAATCACCGCAACCACGAGACGTCCTGGATCATGCAGTCATAACTGAGCTCAAAACATATTAGGCTGCTGAGCCCAGGAGAACACGAGGTTATCTGCAGACAGATACTCACGACCAAACGCGACATCGCCAGAGGTAACGACAACAAACAGCAACAGCTTTTCAGAGAATCAGGGCGAAAAAGCAACAGCTTCCAAAAAGGTAATGAAATGAGTTAAAACAGCTTGTGTGTGTGTGTGTGTGTGTCTGCCACGTTTGTGCCACTGATATTCTTATTGGGCAGGCCTACAGCTGACATGAGTGTGTGTGTGTGTGTGTGTGTGTTGCTGTTTGAACATGTTTTTCTCCTACATCTCAAATCCACGTATATAAAACTGAATGTGACCGGCCTCAGTGTCAGATCCTGTAAATCCAGCCTGTGTTCACTGTCATGTGGCGTTCATGTGTGCTAATGTGTAATGAGATATTTGTATTTGGTCTCTTGGACTGCTGGTGTAGACCAAGCCACAGTGTCCACGAGATAAACTCCCACCATGCTTAGCCACCCATTTGTGCCCCTGATATCACTTCAGTTATTCTTTAAATTTTAATTTCAAAACGTTATACATCTATTTTGGAAAAAAGGGCACCTGTCATCCATTGCGAGATATATATGTAATAAAAATAAAGATTACATTCTCTAAAATGCTACTGTTTGTAAATAAAAGGCTCCAGAGCTTCAGTAATAGTCATAATAAGTGAGTATACCTTTCATGCAAGCATCATTTTGTCATTGGAGGTGCCACGTTTTTCAAACAGTGCATATCTCATTTTGAAATTATACTCTTTAGCTAAATATCTCCCTTTATCTAAAAAAATATAACAAAAATAAACCTCGGGCTTTGAATGGTTAGACATCTGTTCCAAAAGTGCACCTTGCTTTACTAAATTTCACATTATGGTTAGTGTAGTTGGGGGCAATTATGATTAAATAAACAAAGTAATTTGTTTCTTGCTTGCAGCAGTTTTCCAGCTATATTACATATGGCATGACTGTAAGCAGCAGAATAAACACAACAAACAATAAATTATAATAATAATAAAAATGGCAACTTTTCAAACTGTTCCTGTGATTACTATCTTAATCACAATGATGTGCAATTCATAAAGTGCAAACTAGTTTTTTTTCCTAACATTTGTGCATCATATTACCTTTCTGTCCACGGGATTGAACGTGTGGTTGCAAGGCAAAACTGTGCAAATGGTTGAATGAACAGCAAAAGTGTGATTTTTTTTTTCCCTAATCCCATCTTAGTTATATAGAGAGAAAACAAACAAAAAAAACAATAAATGCTTACTTCAAAGTGCCATTTTGTTGCACTGTGTGACCTTCACTGAGGCGCAGTAACTCTTCCCATCCAGAGGGGGGCAGCAGTGATACATCAAGTGAATCACTGTTGTCCTTTAATGCAGCTAAAACACCTCACCAGTGACCTCAGCGACAATTTGAACATTTTCTAAACAAGCAGTGAAGGCAAGTAAAATGTTTACAGGGAAAGCTACGAGTAAATTTCCTGTTAAATGATGAAAACATGAGAAATCTCCGCTGAATCTCATTTTCTCAGTGAATTTGTGGCTGATTTGAGATGGACAGGGAAGTGGAGGTCAGTGGTGAAGGACTTTAACATCGGCTGTTTTCACGTCGGTTTCTAACTCAGACCAGAGAAACTCAGTTGTGCCTAAACTCTGTTGTTTTTAAACCGTTTTTAGGCTCCAACAATGTAAACAGCGGTACGGGAGTGAAGAGCGGAGGTTTTACGCTGCGCTAGGGTTTCCTCCAGGTCAGAGGAGGGACGGTGTTGTTGGTGTCGCTGTAAGATTCGGCGCTGTCCGAGTCGGCGGGCAGAGCCGGCTTCTTCCTGTCCTTCTCCTCGCTGTCCGAGTCCTCCACCGTTAGAGTGATGAGGGACGAGGACTTCCTGTAAGAGAAGAAGAAAAACAGAGAGGCTGCTGCATCTCAACTTTGGCTGTGCCATTACCGTCAAAATGTAAAATCCTTTCCTTCACTTCCTCCTTTCCTTCTCTCCTTCTCTAGCTCCTTACTTCCTTCCACAGCTCCTCTTTTCCTTCCCCATCTCCTCCTTTCGTTCTCTGCCCCCTTCTTTCCTTCTCTACCTCCTCCTTTTCTTCACTACTTCCTTCTTTCCTGCCCTTCCTCCTCCTTTCTTTTCTACCTCCTTTCCTTCACTACCTCCTCCTTTCCTTCTCTACCTGCTCCTTTCCTTCACTACCTGCTCCTTTCCTTCTCTACCTCCTCCTTTCCTTCTATACCTCCTCCTTTCCTTCACTACGTGCTCCTTTCCTTCTCTACCTCATCCTTTTCTTTTCTACCTCCTTTCCTTCTCTACCTCCTCCTTTCCTTCACTACGTGCTCCTTTCCTTCTCTACCTCCTCCTTTTCTTTTCTACCTCCTTTCCTTCTCTACCTCCTCCTTTTCTTTTCTACCTCCTTTCCTTCTCTACCTCCTCCTTTCCTTCACTACGTGCTCCTTTCCTTCTCTACCTCCTCCTTTTCTTTTCTACCTCCTTTCCTTCTCTACCTCCTCCTTTCCTTCTCTACCTCCTCCCTTCCTTCACTACTTCCTCCTTTCCTTCTCTACCTCCTCCTTTCCTTCTCTACCTTATTTGTTAGTTTTGATTTTCCTGTATTTTTGTTATTTTATTTCTGCTCGACGTCATTGTAAATGAGGGCTTTGTCCCTAATGATTTTTAACTTTATATAAATACATTAATCTACCTCCTCCTTTCCTTCCCTACCGCCTCCTTTCTTTCTCCACTTCCTTCTTTCCTTCTCTGCCTCCTCGGTCTCAGTATCTTTGTTGAAGTGTCCCCACATGCCACGCCCTCGACTGCATACAAGCCCCACCCATCTGCATTTTAACATGACATCAGCAAACAAATAACAGGCAAGACGGACAAGATTATTTGCTTGGAAGATCACGTGTATGTGTGTGTGTGTGTGTGTGTGTGTGTGTGAGACCTGTCTCCGCTCTGTGTGATGAGCCTCCTGCAGGTCTCCATCTGGACGTCCAGGCCTCTCTTCATCGAACACATCTCCATGTACTCATGCAGGTGACGGTTCATGTCGCTCTTCGCTGTGGCGAGCTCCAGCTGAGGCACATCACCATTACAGTTAGTACTGTCATTACTACTGTTAGTAGTAAGAGTAGTAGTAGTATCACCACTACTACAACCAGCGCTATGACTATTACTGCAGGGATACAATTACTACTTTTAATACAAATATGATTACCACGACTGCTAGCACTACTATTCTACAAGTCATACTACTACACCTAGTACTGCTATTATTACCGTGTCTGCTACTAGCACAGCCACAGCCACTAGTGGGGTTTCTATGCACTTGTTTTTAGGCAAATTGTGAATTTGCATATAAGACAACACAAATGGAAACATGAATTTTGCTAAAAAGTGAAGCTGTTTTTGTTTAATGACAACAAACATGGTGGCAGAGGGGATGACATGTTCTGTGTGGATGGACAATGTGGCCTTTTTAAATTATGTGTGCATTGTCTAGCTGATGGAAAGGCGTACGGATTCAAATTTCCCTTTGCTAAATTTTGGAAAATGCACAAGAGAAATGCACACTGAGCTAATGAGCAACAAAGAAATGCACAGTGCGTCTCACTCACTCACACACACACACACACACATGCACACACGCACACTCACACACACGCACACGCCCAGTCTCACCTCTATCTGGTCGATGGTGTCCTGGTATTCCTTCTCTCTGGATTTGAACATAGATTCTGTGTCTTTAATCACTTTCTCTATGGACTCTTCCTGCTGCTGCAGCTGCACAGTGTGTGTGTGTGTGTGTGTGCGTGTGTGTGTGTAAGATGGGGGAGAAACAAACAGAAAGAAGATAATATTGACATAAAGTTACTAAAGTTATTATATTAAATATCAACACACTGTAGTAATTATACTGCTTTACTAAAACATGCACAGTATCAATATATTAATAGTTATAGGCAGTACAGAGTATTACTAATGTGAAATCAGTACATTCTGGATATTTATTCTATGTAATTAAACAAAACAATAACAATAACTATACTGAACAACAAATACAACAAATACTACATTGTCATATCTCAGTGGGCAGGGCCAAAGATCTGAAGGCAGGTGTTTTTCTAAAATCAAACCACAAAGAAGGAACTCAGAATTTAGAATATAACTGTGAGTATAAATAAATATAAAAGAACTATAAAAGAAAGTGAAAGTGTTTTTCATTTATTTATCACCTTAGCATTATCTTGGAAAGTCAGCTGACTGATCACCGTCTTAGTCGCTCCTGGCTTCCCTACAGCTGCCCTCTCCTCTTTACTAAGCAGGTGTTTAGTTGGCTTAGCTGGTTAAATGCAGCTTACCAGGACAGCCACACAAATACTGTGTGTGTATGTTTACGTGTGTGTGTGTGTGTGTGTGTGTGTGTGTGTGTGTTTGACGGTTAACTGCCTAATCACGCTGGCCTTGCAAACAAAGTGTCAGGATGGTTAAATGTCATAAGAGTCTAAAAACAGCAGCAGGTCAGGTCAGCCAAGTAGGCCAGCCTGAAACCGCAGAGCTTCGACACAAAAGATTTTCCTGACAGGAGAAAGTGGATCTTCATGTGGAGAGACGGGGAAACTCTGCTGACGGACTGCTGCCGGATTTCTTGACCCGGCACTTCCCCGTAATTCACGACCTAAAGACGCGTCGCAGAGGAATCATGACGGTTTGATGCTTTACTTTAAAAAGACGCTTTATAAATGGAAGTGATAGAATCCACTGGAATATTTGGACTGGATTCCACACAAGAATGGATGAATATTATTATGATATTTTATCGGTCCTCAAAAACCCAAAATGATCAAACCCTAATGCTGCAAACTTTTATGTACGTCCCAGTGTGTGTGTGTGTGTGTGTGTGTGTGTGTACCTCTCCCTGTGTTTCCACTCCCAGTGTGTATCCAGGAAAATCCTCCCAGAGCAGAAGTGTTTCCTCTGTCTCCTCCCAGGCCAAACTGTCGCAGTCATCCTCAAACTCACACTCTCGCCTGGACACACACACACATGAGTGAGTGAATAAGTGAATATGTTTATTTTCGATCACAGCAGCACAACAAATTAAACATAATTAAAGAATTAAAGAGAATGAATATGGCTGGTCGAAAAGGGTTTTTGGCTGAAGCAAAAGCTTATCGCTGCCGACCCCTTGCAATCAATTTCATTTCTGTTTCATCCCGAAATCCTTAATAACAATAAGCAAACAAAACACAGATAAGATAATAATTCTACTGTTTACATATACATACATGCATAAGTGTGTACCTGAATGCACATATATACATACAGTACATGCTAGCTGTCATACAAGAAGCGTACATACCGACATACATACTCTTTTTTTTTTTTTTTTTGTTATGCAACCAGTATCCAAAACACTCACTAAACAAAAGGCCAAAACTCTCATTTTTTTCAAAGAATAAATTATAAGGCATCTGTAATTTTTTATGATTTTGATCATTTGCTGTTATCAGCATTTTCTATTTTATATTTACATGCACACACACACGTTATACAGCTTTCAACACATTTTTAAATGCATGATTTAACATCAGTTAATTACAGAGCACTTCAGACCAAAAAATGGGCACTTTCATTCTCTCTTTCTTTTTCTGTTTCTCTTTCTCTTTCTGTCTGTCTGTCTGTCTCTCTCTCTCTCTCTCTCAAACACACACACACACACCATGATACATACAGCTGGTTCAGCATCCTCTGCATCTCCTCGTTGATCTGATTGGCTGACGTGCTGCAGGACTCCTCGTCTTTAGCCCCGCCTCCCTCGCTCTCAGACATGCTGATTGGCTCGTCTGCGTCCCCGCCCTTCCCTGGTTGGGCATTCTGCTTCCTGGGCCGGCGTGTCAGGGTGGAAGGGGGCGTGGCTACCTGCTGGGAGGGACCAGAGTAATTTAAGGAGAAGAAGTCAAGGATTTCTTAAAAAAACAACAACAACAACAACAAAAAAAAGCTTTTAAAGGGAAGGTTCACTAAAACCATTTCCTCTAAGGAGCATGAAGAAGTGAAAAATGACAAGAACACACACACACACACACACACACACACACACACACGCAGACATACCTGGAAGATGTGTATCATGTCCTCACAGTTCCTCTGCTGGGCGACGTCGCAGAGTCGGGCGGTGATGTCGATACGACGGCAGATATCCATGTCCACCTTCATCGCCTTTTCCTGGATCTTACTGTCCAACTCTGACAGGTTCTGATAGATGGATAGGAAAATAGATAGATAGATAAATACACTTTTGTTTCTAAAGTGTGAAGGGAAAAAGGTTTTTAAAGTTTTCAGTTCTTTCATTTTAATTCTTTAATTAATGTCTGTTTTTCATTTATTCAAATCCATTTCTATTTCAAATTCACTCATTTAAATCTTTATAAATTATGCGTTATTTTTTTTATTCATTCAGTAAAATGATGTTTTGTTTTTGTTTGTTTATTCAAAATTTGTGGCCTGATTTAATGGTGGGTGCGTACAGCAGGAAGCGGGTGCAGTCAGCGTGCACTGTAACAGATGATGATCAAGATGGCTGAAGTAAGGAGCTGCTGAGTCACAACAGCAAACAGAAAACAGGTTGGAAACGCTGCCATCACAGCTTGTAAACTGAGATTTGTAATAAGAAACATGAACGTAAAACACTTCTGAATAAACAGAAAAAATAATTTGAATGAAAACCAGACAGAAAATAATCTTTTTCACTCTTTTTGTTTTTGTTTTTGTTTTTCTTTCAAAATAAAGGCACAGAAGTATTGTCTTTGATGTAAAGGTCAGACAGGCTCACGTTGCTCATGAGGCCTTTGAAGAGAACAAGCTCCGCCTTCAGCTGCTTGACCCTGAGAGCCAGCTCGTCCTGACACACCTCGCTCTCCTGCAGGTCCTGCATACACACACACACACACACACACACACACACACACACGCAAACAGAAATGAGCATGCATAACACAAAGGCACACACAGCATGAAGCAATACATTATTGATCAGGCTTTCAGATAATTAATATTACAGTGACTCTGCAGATGCAAGTCACTGTGCAGTCGGCTTCCCATCAGCACGCTTATAAATTACTTTTTACATCCTTTATCATTCACAAAGACTTTTTTTTTATTAATGCTGGCAGTTGTTGCTATGGACTACGGCAGTAATATCACTTTCTTCATATGCAAGCACACTTTGTTAAATTACTTTTTTTGAAGGAGGGGCAGTTTTAACATAATTGTTGGATTTAAAATGTACTTAATCAGATTTAATAGCGGATGCAGATTTAATAGCATTACATTATATTGATATTGTGAGTTTTGAAGAGTGTGAAGAAAATAACACCCAATATTCTGAGGTAAATCACAGAAGAAGAGGATTTGCGTGAAGGTGGTGAAATGTAGTTAAAGGTCAAAGGAGAAAAGGCTGTTTGGATTAGTAATGGGATGACATATCAAAATGTAATTTAATATAAAAACAAGGCCAGTGTGACAACAGTGAAGCAGCAGGTTATGTGCTTTTGTGTTCAGGTTGTAAAAATGTCACTTTACCTCCTCCAGCTCAGCCATTTTCTCCTGCAGGTCCATTCTGGCTGTGTACTCCTCTTCCCATCTGCACACACACACACACACACACACACACACACACACACACACACACACCATGGACACACATAAAAGGATGGTTTAGTGACACTTCACTAGGAATGTTGAGTGCCTTGCTCAACAGCTTAAGGAGAAGAGAGAGAGAGTGATCCAGGGGTTCAAACTGCCAACCTACTTCCTTTAGCTTCCTTTAGATTCCTGTAGCTACTGTTGGTGCTTTCATAAGATATTTACGCACAAGAGGTTTCTGAGAAACATTAATAATATGGGTGAGATGACCAAGCAGGTAAAAACAAACAGCACCACAGCAGTCTCATAAATTCAGAATATGGCATCCTTTTACCGTAAAACCAGGAAAACACAACAATTATGCCATATCACCATATTGCGATGTACAAAATCCCAGGTGACACCTCATCTTACATCACAGTATTGATATAATATTGATATAGCACCCATCCCTACCCTAACGTCGAGACTGTGCTTCGTTTGTGCTGTGTTCCACACGGCTGCTCATATCTGAATTTTTTTTTAAAGGTTATTCAGTGTTTCCCACAGACCAGCAGCAATTTGTGGTGCACAGTGCACAGAGTAGCAATGGCAGAGGAACATCGCACCTGCTTTTGTTTCAAAACACAAAAAAGTTTTGACTGAATTGAGGCATCTCCCAAAATACCCACTGGGATTAAAAGGGTGAGGGCTCTCTGCCCTGCTGCAGGAGTTTGAAAAGTGCTGGGATTTGCAGAAACAAGAGAGAGAAAAAGAGGTAGACAGATAGGCAGTGCCAGGTCAAGAATGTCACATTTCACCATGTAAATGAAAATATATATTTCAGAATAGCCATAAATTGCATGAATTAAAAATAAAACTGGACTAAAGTCTACTAAATGGCTTGCAGTAATTTACAAGTACTGTTCTTTATTTACAAATTAAGATTCTTTATTTCCATTGTTGTGTCTTGTTGTCCTCCGTGCTAAACATTATTTTATTCTATTAAAATTATAATTGTAATATTACTTTATTTTATTTTTTTTTATTATTTTATTTTATTTTAATATTTTTTATTTTAATATTTTTATATATTTTATTTATTCTATCCTATTGTTTTATTTTATTATTATTATTATTATTATTTACTTTATCTGATTTTATTTTAATTGATCTTATCTTATTTTTTCGTGTTATCCTACTGTGTTTTTTTTTTTTTTTTACCTTTTTATTCTGCTTTTGTCGTGTTATTTTGTGGTGTTTTATCTTGCTGTGCAGCACTTTGGAAAACCTTGTGTTTGTTAAATTGTGCTGTATAAATAAAGTGGATTGGATTGGATTGGATAATGTTTCACACAGCTGAGCTGCTACGGTGCCAAAATTATGTCTCAGGTGAATCATGCACAGTTTACTTATTGTCATGATGACAAAGCTGCCAAACAGACGGGAGCGTTCAAATGTAAGGAAACAAAATGAGACAGAAAGATTACAACGGCGAGAGAGTTCTGACGTCATCGACGCTCATCCCTGCTTGTCAGTCGCATCACGTGAGTCTGCAGTGAGCCGGCTGATGTCATCATTTCACCGTTCACTGTTTCCAGGTACACACACACACTGGGGGAAATAACCTTGTAGCAGCTGATAGTGTCATAGCTGCTGAAGAGTGTAATAACTTCACACAGTGTAATAAAATATCTCTCTGTACAGGCTGAAAAAAAAATCACATCACATTATTACATTAGCTGGCATATATCTCTTCATAATGAATGTGACGAGGTTAACTGTTGATGCGATAAACTGCACTGATTCATAATGTACCGGCAATAATAATGTAACATTAGTAACTTGAGTTGTTACATTGTCACACGACATTATTACCTCAAAATGTACCCTCATTTTCAAACTAACAGTCACAAGTTTATGTAATAATGTAATGCAATTTATCATTTTAACAGCTTTCATTATGTTTTAAACCTGTTTAAAGGGATTTTTTTACTACATTTTGACAAACTCTTACATTATTCAGCTTTTATCACGCTCTCGGATTCTACATTGCAGCTGAAAAGACAGTTTTCTCCGCAACGGTTTCGACTGTTTATGGTAATTATACTGATGGCTCCAAATGAACATAGTAATGCGTCACTGATGCTAAATTTCTACACAATATACCCTTAATAAGTTTTTTTTTATTGCTGCAGTAACTTGCATAAAGAAAGAAAGGTAGCACTGATAATAAGCAACCTGGGCGGTCTGTTCTTAACACACACACACACACACACACACACACACACACACACACACACACACACACACACACACACACACACCATGGACACACATAAAAGGATGGTTTAGTGACACTTCACTAGGAATGTTGAGTGCCTTGCTCAACAGCTTAAGGAGAAGAGAGAGAGAGTGATCCTCTCACACAGTATGAGTCATTGCCCCTTGCAGCACATCTATAATAGGAGGTGACGCTGGTAAGGTGAGAGTGTTGACATTTGCCTGTTCTATCAATAGCACAGGGGGCTGTATAGGACTGACAATACATGCATGTGTGTGTGTGTGTGTGTGTGTGAGTGTGTGTGTGTGTGTGTGTGTGAGAAACAGGGGTGGGGATCCTGGTGCTTTTTGGTTTGGCGATGATGACAGTGATGATGTCACTGCTTCTCTAAACCTCATGGGACGAATGAAATGGGACGAGAATTGTGTGTGTGTGTGTGTGTGTCACAGAGATAAGAGAGAGAAAGCGAAAGAAGGGCAGAGATAGAAAGAGAGAAAGAGGCTGAGCGGTTAGTAGGTACAAGAAATAATTTAAGAGTATGACAGAGAGATGGAGAGAGAGAGATGAAGGGGAGGGGACTCAGATGAGACATGAGTGACAAAAAAACAAAGAAAGAAAGAAATAAAATGGTCAGTATGATAGTTGGCATATTGTATATATATATATATATATATATATATATATATATATATATATATAACACACTGTGCCACTGTACAGAATCAGACAGGCCAATAAAGAACAGATGAACTAAAGAAAGAAATACAGAGAGGTTGATTTTTTTTCTTTCTTGTACACATCGGCAACACAGTTTGTTTCGTATACTGATATGCCAATTTACTGGCATATCAGTAATAATGCCAATAAATTACAATGAAGTAACGTGGATAAAAACCTAGAGAGAGAAACTGAGAGAGAATAGATGAAACAGACAGAACAGGACAGAATAATTAGAGAGAGATTATGAAAGGAGGGAGGAAAAGAGACGCTATTGAGAGGAAAGAGAGAGAGAGAGATGAAACATAGAAGACAGAACAGTTAGAGAGGCAAAGAGCAGCTACTGAGAGAGAGAGAGAGAGAGAGAGAGAGAGAGAGAGAGAGAGAGAGAGAGAGAGAGAGAGAGAGAGAGAGACGGCCGGCTGGGTGACATCACTGCTTGCGGTCATAGCGTTCGTTCAGTTCAGTGCTGCATTGCAGGTACCAAGATGGAAACCAGCATGGAGGAGGAGGAATAGGAGGAAGGAGAATGCGGAGGAGAAGAAAAGGAGGAAAAAGACGGGGAGAAAAAGACAATCCATGGGAGGAAGATGGAGAGAAAACAATCAGAGAGGAGAATGGGATGATACATGAAGGGAGGGAGGATGGAGGGACTTGGGAGGAGGAGGAGAGAGATGCAGACAGGAAAAAGGGAGGGAGAGAGAAGAAAGGAGGACAGGAGGGAGGAGACAAGGAGAAAGGGAGGGAGTAGATGTCAGAGGAAAAACAAGCGCTCCTGCTAACCTCTCCCCAGCCAGCTGTTCCCTCTGGGTTTGAATCAAAGCGTTGATCCACAGAGCTGAACTCGACTCTAATAAACAGGCAGACGAGAAGCGGCGAGGCGTTTAAAGCGTCTGTTTTATCTGAGACGTTCTCCCAAAGTGGTGAGAACACACACACACCAAAATCACCCAGGTGTTCCTGGTACATCACTGGCTCCTGTGTTTCATGCTAACTCTGACACAGCAGGCTCCATGCTAACACCTTGGCATGCAATATGTTAAGACCTGCTAGCATTATAATTCAGAAAATGTGAAGCTACAGCAGCTTTAAGGCTAAATGCTCTTAAATATGAACAGGGAGTTTGGTAAAACTGTTCTCTTTTTCTCTCTTTCTTACGAAAAGCCAATTACAAAATGTATTTAGGTAATGGAACAAAAACCAATATTTATTTGGTATTTAATTGGATAATGCTATTTACCAACTATCTCTCAACATGCTACAGTGTTCCCATGTACCACCGGTGCCATTCTTCAGATGACAAGGATATTTTTTGTATCTACAGTAGGCTATATTCTTCTTAAACTAAATCTCTAAATCTATTATAGTTTTCAAAAGAAATCGCAAATCAAAAGCAATGACAGCGATGCTCAATAAACATCTTTAAATGGTAAACAGCTCCTAAACTACTAGCAGGTCAAAGGAGGAGTTGTTGTTGTGCAGCGGATGTTCTTGCTGCTTCTGAAATGGCTGGAAAATCAATGTGACAGAAGCATTGCCTTGCAGGGGTGCCCTGGCTCAGCAGGCCGAGGCTCCCCACACAGACTGAGCTCAGTGCTTTTTAATACTCCTAACAGCACAAGACTGGGCGTCAGGGTGTGTGACTGTACAGAAGGGGAGCAGGGCACTGCTGAAATAATCAGTATGAGTGCTGCACACAGCTGTTTCCTGAATAATGTCATAGGCTTTTTTTTTGCATGTCATACTAGGGATTGCGCAAATAAACATAAAATCTTAATTTCCAGAGGCCAAATATGGTTTTATTTCAGATATTGCTTCTTATAGGCCGCTATGCCACTCCCATCCCTGCTGAGCTGTTCACTGACACAAGAAGCTCACTGCCTGAACTTCTCCTCCACAAAAAGAAAGGAAAAAAAACACAAACCAAGCCAAGATCTTCAAATCCGAAGACACATTTTTTTTATCCTACATCTGACCAATTAAACAACTTTTACCCGTGTGGATGTAAATGTAAATGTAATGTGCAATGTAAAGAGTTTTCAAGTTAACCCATCATCTGTGCAGTGCTGCTGCTCAGATTTAGTGTGCCATCTTGTTCTGACATGACAATATTGCAACTGCTGTTCTACAGCGTTATTATACCACCCAATCCACAATCACAATAAAGAACCCCCTCAAAGGTTTTATGACTCTTGTAACAATTATCAAATCATGTACACACAGAAAAGTTTTCTTCAAAGCACAATGCATGAAGACAAACAAGAAAGACTGCTAACTAGATTCTGGTTACTTCAGCAATTTGCCAAGACAACCTTTAACATGAGGCAAACTATGAGGCGTTTTATGTGAATTATCAAAAAATGATCAAAATGGCTGGGAGATTTCTCTTTAGCCAATCTGACTGGTTGGCTATTTCAACTCATCGTATAATTCAATATTGAAATGATACATTATCTCATTTTAGACTTATTTTTACCTATACTATCTAATACACACCAAATCTGATATGAGGTGAGTGCGCTGCCTTCTGCTAGTGACTTTTCACAACTGTAATCTGAGAGCCACACGGTGTAAAGCTATACAAACCCCATTAGTCAACCTGACCTGTCCAACAAAATGTCTGCGCCTCTTTGTTACCTCACTCTCTGTCTCTTGTTCTGTGTGTAAAAAAAAGTGCAGATTTTTCCATCTCTGAGAGACAGAAATCATGTTTTTTGTTTGGTTTCTACCTCCTGGCCTGTGTCTGTGTACGTATACCTGCTCAACTTTCACAAGGCCTCACCATGTGGCACCCGACAGAATATATTCAATTTATTTGATCTGATTCAGTTCACATCAATTCAGTTTTGTTGCCCTTGATTCTGCCTCAATAAAATCATGTAAAAGACTGTCTTCCCAGATATCATAGAACAGGATATCTTGCTGCTGCATTAAAAACACAATTTAGCCATCATCTATAGCTTGAACTTTCAAATTCATAGCCATAATAGCCAACAGCTATCTAGACAGCCTCATCTACCGACCTTCCAGCGTTACAGATGTCATGGTCACTGCATACAATAATACATTTCCACTCATTTTTTGTTAATATTTTAGCTCCTTCTTTGTCACTGAAGTGGCTGCATCCATATTTCCGTTAAAAAGAAGGTGAGGAGGCTAACTTAAACTTCAATCAACTAACATCCAACTGTTTTGCACCTAGAGTCAGTCAGTGTTCGTTTAAATTGATCTCAAAACTAGGTGACGTTTCACTTGCCCTTACTTTACTCTTACATCTACACTTTATTACAGAGATGTGGTTTAGTGTTGGTTTACAAAGAGGACAACCTCCACTGCAAGGAGCCCTGTGGTCCAACAAAGGACAGAGTTAGCCTGCATGAGCTAACTGCGGCTATAAGCTGTGATAACATGCCCAGAAATGATCTGGCTGGCTCTATCTACCTGCATGAATCCTTAGAGACATGGCTGGATGCTATTTGCTGTTGTAGCAGCTCAAATTACCAATCTGCATCTCCAGGCCTTGTCCTCCATACAACAGGCCCTGAGGACCTTGGTAACATTATACTGTAGGCAGTGATGCGGAAATAAAACTCTGACCTCCAGTGCTCATTATAAGGAAAAACAACCAATGAGGAAAAATTAGCTAGACTACACCTGATGTTTGGAGCTTTTCCCCTTGACATGCCCTTCAACTTCAGGTGCCTATTTCCCGACATACTAGGGTCTCACCAAAAAAACACTGGTTAGCTGACAGATCAATACTGGCCCTCTTACATACTGGATATCTGCCAGTTAGCATCTTCACCCTCTGATATGGAGGTTCCTCCCTGTCAATAGCTACATTCAAAAGCAAAAACTGCAACAAAGCGTTATTCTCTTTCCACATTGTATTTATTCATGTAATTTGTCAGTCATGTCCTTCGCAAATGAATTCCCTACAGCTAACACTAAAAAAAGTTTCATTTCAGTCGGTTTCACTGGAGAGTTTTGGTGTCCAGTTGCTGTTACAAAATGGTTAATAAACTGAACGCTGGAACAAAACAAATCTACCAGAAACTATGGTAAAGGAGGGATGCAGAAGTCTTTGAGTATTGCTCTATAAAAATCTGCACATTCTTGATTAAACCCTACTATATACTGTCATTTCATGTTAAAAAAGATGGGAAAACACTAATGTGCAAATGCACAGGTGAGTAAACATGAGTTCAAGGTGGGTTCACCTTCACTGCTCTATCCTTACCTTCTCTTGTACTCGTCTCTCTCTCTCTTCACCTTGGCCAGCACGTTGTACAGGGCCCTTATCTCTGGGGTGATGGTGTCGATTTGGACCCCGACACCATCCGGGTGTGTCCAGGAGACCCCGGGCCCGGTGACACACGACTCCCTCCCGGTGCCGAAGCGGCGGGTGTGGTTGTAGGACCAGATCGTCCCGGGCAGGAAGCGGGGCGGAGGAGGGGGGTAGTTGGTGGACGTCCCAGTGTTCCCAGTGTTGGAGTATTTCTCATTGATATTAGTGATGGGTTTGGATGGGTCTGTGGGAGAGAGTGCAGGGCTGATGGACAAGCCGGACATGGTGAGGTTGGAGTTTGAATCCGTGGAGAGTGTAATCGGGTTGAGATTATTTCCCAGAAAGGATTTAGGGTTGTTGGGGTCAAACAGAGATGAAGAGTTCAGGGTGGGAGACAGGAGGCCACCTGACAAGTAAGCTGTGTTATTTGCGTTCTGGAGTGGGATGAGACCCGGCCTGACCGGGATAGGCCCAACAAAACCAGTCTGGACACCCATGTCTTTGGTGAGCGGCTTCTGGTGTCGTCCATCCCCTCCGTTCTCCTCGTTATCCTCCAAAGCCTGCTGGAGCTGCTTCTCCAGAGCCTTGTTCCTGCGCTCCAGCTCATGCACTTTGGCTAAGAAGCAGCGGAATCGCAAGTTCAGGGTCTTTAAGACGCTGATGTTGGAGCCCAGGTCGTTGCGCAGCGCCGTGGCCGCCGGCGGCGCACGGTGCAGGGGACTGTTCAGGTGCAGATAGGCGAGGCCCGATGGTGGCAGGGAGCCTAGGTCAAACCCGGGAGACCCGTCAGAGCCAAACCCGGCATGGTCCCCCAGGAAGTAGCCTGGGTCCGGTATGGAGGAGTCGGTCTGGCCCGTCATTTGGTTGTGGTGCTGCTGCTGGGCCAGGAAGCCACTCTCCCCCAAAACCGGATTCATGCTTGAGTAGGAAAATCTGAAATGCTCGAAATCCGGCATGAACACCGACTTTCTATGTTCTGCTTGGCAGCTAATTCCTTATGTAGAAAATAATTGTCCCGTGACAGAATCCAGGCCCAACTCCTCCTCTCTGCCCCTCTCCTCAGTGGAAACTATTTCAATTGGCAGACAGGCTTTGGAAAAATAGCTACAATAATCCAATAATAAATTTCCTAGAAGGATGCTTCATAAATATAGCAGCAAAATAACAGGTCCCTGTAAGGATGAAATGGAACAGGAATATCAGCATTATGCAACCATGCGATACAGAAATCTGGCCAATTACAATAAGGTCATCATAAACTCAATATTGAGCACCACAGACACTCTGTGAGTCCTTGCAGGAATATTACAGTAATACAGAAGAGACAGTGTGTTAGGGAAATGACAGAGGAGAGCTCAAGGGGAAGCGTGCTGATGAGAAATGGTTAATAATAAGGCTTAAGATAAATGGATGATGGGAAACAGATATCATGCCACATACCTGTGAGGCCCAGGCGCAAATCCAAACTTTGTCATCGGGGTAAATCGAGTTAAATCAGCTGGCGCGGTGTGCCGAGGCAGCGGTGCAGCAAAGAGCAGGATAAACAAGTGAATGACTGCGGCTTTCAGCTACGGTAATACCTGCAGTAGGGGAGCACAGGAAAACCTTGTACTACCGTAGTGCCTGTGGTATAGGTGCACCGGACTGTTTTAAAGTGCCCTTAATGATAATCATAGCAATAAACACAGTGACAATTATGATAACAGTCATAATAATCTTTATTTCTATAGCGCCATTAAAAATACAGCTTTCAAAAGTGCTTTGACAGACGCTACAAAGCAGAATAATCAGGAAGCAAAATACCAACAGAAAGCTGATTAAGTTAATTAAGCAATACTTCAACAGGAAGACTAAAAGGGATAATACATACAGACAAGAAAAGAAAAGAAAAAGACGACATCGCCTAAAGGCATTAAAAAAAAAAAACGGGTTGTAAGAAGTTATTTAAAGGAAGTTGCTGATTCTGCAAGTCTTATCTCCTCGGGTAGGTCTTAATGTAAAAATGTTATGTAAATTTAATGCTAATTTCCTCTTTGATATACATCCCATTACACATTTCCACTTCGACCTGAGGTCTAATCAACGTCGTGGAAGTTTTTCTGCCTTTTCCATGGCATACATGAGACATTATTTCAACTCGTGAGGGTCTAAGGACAGGGGATGTTGTATTTTTCTGTAAAGCCCTTTGGGACAAATTTGTATTTGTGATTCTGGGCTATACAAATAAATAAAATTGAATTGAATTGAATTGTCAGAGCCGCTTGTCTGTAATGTGCCTAATCTTTGCCAGTATAAACGAAAATGACCCCAAGATAATATACAAATAAAGCAAAGGGGGTTGTAAAAGTTAATAAAAATATTAATGAAGAGTAAAGGCTAGATAACTGCTAGCTCGCAAGTTAGTGTGTTCTTATATGGAGAAAAACAAATGTTATGGGAGCCAATCATGTCTAAAAATAATTGTAAAATAACTGTCTTAAATATTAGATGTATAGAGAGTAAAAGCACCGGGTTTGTTCAAAATTATAACGGAAATTTGAAGTTTCTGCATTGAACTTACCTGAACTTGCGCCAACTACCGTTAGAAGGTGGGCCGGAGGGCGACAGGGCGTACTTCGGCGGTGTTCGTGCGCAAGGAAAAATAGAGCTAAAGTTAGTGCCTGTTATTGGCTTCTCGATCTGTTGCACACAAATGTAAAGTGATTTCGCCCTCACAGTGAACACTTCAGATTCATAGGTAGCCTTTAAATCCAAGTGTTTGCATGTCACAACATTATATTCCTGGTTAACTGGTTTATTCTCTACTTTTAGTTCGCATCTCTAATTCCCTAATAAACTGTCGACACCAGTCCTGAACAGTGTTGTTGGTCGAGACAGAGTCTGCTGCTTAAGAACTTTTACCCCTGAGGTTGAGGAAATGTTTAGATTTAGATATGGAAATCAATTTATTTGGTCCAAGCCAGTGCGTTAAACTGGAACTAACTGGGAGGAACCGAAAAGGCACTGAGCTATCAAATTATAAATATATATTTTTTTCATTCATGCTTTTAATCTGATGAAGGGCTTGTTTCATCTGAGAGCCATGGTCAGCAGGGCTAGTTAGATAATCTAGCTACCTTAACATGGTTGGATTTTTTTTTTTTTTAATTTCTATGTATCTATGTATTTGGACTTTTCTGGGCTTTTGCCCTAGTATGGCCCCAAATCACCGTTTACAGCCTCAAAGGGTTTTAAACTCAAGGGCTTATAGCAGAAAAACTCCCAGGTTAAAAAAAAAAAAAAAAAAAAAAAGCCGGAAAAGGGAAAATTAGACATTTCTTCATTTTTTTCCTCAGCTTTCAAACCCTGCTATTAAAAAAAGTATGCTCTAATACGCTCTATTCCATGTTTCTCACTGAAACATTTAAACAACCTCATTTTAACTTTGGGGTTAGTACTCTTATTCTCTTGTAAAGAGTCTTATGACATTTTAATTGGAAAAAGTAGCCTTGATACCCAAGTGTTACACCATTTGGTGCTGACTGGCTGAAAGGAAGGCAGGAACATCGAGGCCAGTTTGGTCTCCATCAGACTCTGTAAATGACTTCTGAGCCTTCTTATCTGTGCTTCAATGACTCAGAGGAACAAGAAAAACTCCAACATGTTTCCACAAACGGAGGACTTTATTATCACGTGGAGTGCAACAAGACCAAATCAGTACAGCAAGAGCTCAGTGATTGACAATCTGAACACAGGCAGCAAAAACCTATTCCAGCCCTCACTGTCAGAACAGAGCAGAGGTGATTTATCTTATAAAAAGAAGAAGAGGCTACTAGCTCGACGTCTGAGGGTTTGTTCCCGAGCGGACGGACGAAGGACGCAGCATCCAGGTCCAGGTGAAAGGAAGAGGAATTATAGGATGGAATAATGCATCATGGGGGAAAAAGAGGCGTGGTGAGAGACCCGTCACTCCTTGGAGAACATGTGCTGGACCAGGTCGCACACGCGGTTGCTGTAGCCGAACTCGTTGTCGTACCTGCAGGGACGGGACATGAGACTTTTGTGAGATTCAGGAATGAGACCCGGAAACACCAACACCAGGAGAAGAGAACGGGATTGTATACGAGTAAATAAATCCTAATGAATTTTCGCCTCAGAATGAGATCACCAGATTAAAAAAAAAAAATAAATAAATAAAAAAATAAACAGTCTGGAAAGTCCAGTAGGAGCCAAACAGTTCTCTTAATTGTAATGAGAATATAACTTTTTTTGACTGGCGCAAAGTGGCTCCACCTGCTGGGAGGTGTCTAATCTGTCGGAAATATAAATATAATCCATGCTAAATCATGTTGGCCAGTGGTGGCGCCCCCAAGAGGTCATCCATCAGAATGTTGGCTGGTTTGGACTTTTATTCTTGTAACAGGCAGCCTTCAAACCTTTCCAGCAGGTTTCTGATTTGCTTGATGGTTCAGTGGATTCAGGCTTTGTTCGTCTTTCCACCACAGAGCCGTTCAATAATCCTTTACAGATTTAATCTTTACCACAAAAAAAGTTGCTATCAGCCACAGAGCGGCTGTGTTTTGGAAACTCTTAAGAATATCTTCATTCCAAGCAGAGAGAAACATCAGATTAAGAGTTTACATCGTTATTAGGCACTAATATTTCATACTGAACGGATTATTAAAAAAAAGAAAAAGTTTACAGCAGCCCTCTCAACCTGACAGGAAAATTCCTTCTCATTAGGATAGTTTTCTGATTGAGGTGTTTTTTATTCTGATTGGGCTTTTCTTCTGATTAGTGGAAGATCAGGGTCCAGGTAAACGTAGCTACTGTCTGAAGCATCAGGTGTGTTTTTACGCACCATGAAACCAGCTTGACGAAGTGGTCGTTGAGAGCGATGCCAGCGCCGGCGTCGAAGATGGAGGAGTGAGAGTCGCTGTTGAAGTCTGTGGACACGACCTGAGGAGACAAACAGGACAGAGGATTAACACCACGTGTGTGTGTGTGTGTGTGTGTGTGTGTGTGTGTGTGTGTGCTGGCATACTGTTGGAGACAGCAAGGGTAATTTATTAATCAACCAACTCAATTCTACAGAGCATTTTATTATATCTTGCACAGATTTCCATATTTTCTCTTGAAGTTTAAAAAAGTAGATTTTAAGTAACCAGACTTGTCAAGATTAATTTGGATATATGTAATATTTTGATATATTGATTTTTGATATTAAGAACTGCAGATGGATGTAATAATGTATTTTGAACATTGTCCCTGATATAAATAAATTTTACAAACTAAAACTAAACTGATACTCAAAAAGTTCAGACAGTTTCAATCCTTAGCGCCGATATTTTATGGATACTAAGCTTCAGCCAAACATTTCAAAACCATAAAAATATTGCATTAAGGCTTTGGAAAATGAACACGTCCGATGTCTAATGAAATAAATTTCAGCTCAGTGTAAATGATTTGAGGGGTACAACTGAATCTGACAAGTATAGTTAAAATGATAAAATGTATATATGGGCCTACACAAGATACCTGCACATTAAGATGATTTTGCCATTTCCTTTTTAATGGTAAAAAAAAAAGACACTGAAAATGCCTGATGAGGGACTGAGAGTTTTCTAATTGGGAACCCAGGTCAATAGTTTTTTTTTTAAGCTGCATTATTCAGGGATGTGCTGCCACCTTCTGGTTCAACTTATACACTACAACTTGACCATAAATCCACAGCGGTCCAACTGTATGCAGTGTTGACAGAAAGTATGACAGCCTCGTGCCTCTGAATGCCTCACCAAGTCTAAAACAACCTGGAGTGACTGTTCAGATGGTGAACATGGATGAGTGTTTACCTGGTCCTCTGTGTATCCCAGAATTCCCTTCATGGGTCCCTCAGAGGCGGCCTTGATGACCTTCTTGATGTCATCGTATTTGGCCTGGAGGAGGAAGTGAGGGCACATTTTTAAACCCAACTGGGGTGGAAATAGTTTGAGGTTTGGGTTTCAGACTAGCATCATCAGGATAGTATTTCCTTAATATTCCAGCTTTATTTAATTAATTGATTAATAGGTGTATTGTACTGTAACAGAGGCAAGTGATCGCACAAGATGATGGAGTGACGCATCAAAACAACGGAAAGGACACTAAGGAATAATCTTTAGGTGCAATGCAGTGTAAATCCGTCCAAATCTAATGGTCCCTTAGTTTACAGTCAAATGTTTTAATGTAATTACAGGAGAAAACAAAGAAAAAGTAAAGGAGCCTCTGGGTTGAACCGTCATGTGACCCGCTGTAAATACTGTAAGTGATGAAAGCTTGTTAGTCAGAGATACTTACGGGCTTCTCCAGGCGGACAGTCAGGTCAACAACAGAGACGTTGGGGGTGGGGACACGGAAAGCCATACCGGTCAGTTTACTGATGAGGGAAAAAGGAAAAACACACTCAGGGTCAGGGAGCAAGGTTAGCTACGGTTAAAACTAAAACTAGGTGTGAAAAAACATTTTAATTAACTGAAATAGCAAATAAAAACAAACAGAAACTGGGAGCCAATCCAAAGCCAGCTGACACCCACCATATTAGAATAATAATATAAACTAATACTCAAACTAATAAAAACTAATTTAAAAACAACATTTTGAAACAATAAAAATTAAAGTGAAAAGAGCCAAACCACCATGGGAACTAACTCAAACTAAATCGAATTGACAAAAATGAAAAAATAAAAATGAAAAATACAAAACTATAATAACTCGTCCACCAAAAGCAAAGAAAAAAGTAACTCCAACACGTTCAAGTCACTGAACTTCAGTTCCTGCTCTGATATTTGTCATAATATCAAGTTTTTCCTCAAATAATGACCAATAAAATATATTATTCATCATCCATCTTTGACCCTAAATCTCTCGTTTGCCTGAAATTGGCTTTTCAGGACCTGTCAGCAATTTGGCCAGCTGTGAGCCGTTTGTGGCCATAAAGTAGTAAGTGATAGTTTTTGTTTTGTTTCTTTTTTTTTGTTTTTTAAATCCATCCACAGGTCATATTTGGGGTGACACCCGCGTGCCCTCCCTGCGCCGCGGTGACGCCCATCCTGAAGAGAAACACCTGAGTAAACGAGTGCGTACCCGTTCAGCTCGGGGACCACCTTGCCCACGGCCTTGGCGGCGCCGGTGGAGGCGGGGATGATGTTCTGGGAGGCGCCGCGTCCATCCCTCCACATCTTCCCGGAGGGGCCGTCGACCGTCTTCTGCGTGGCGGTGACGGAGTGGACTGTGCTCTGCAAGGGGAGCAGACAGGAAGCTAAAACTGGGTCTCAT
Source organism: Myripristis murdjan (assembly GCF_902150065.1). Classification (NCBI taxonomy): domain Eukaryota; kingdom Metazoa; phylum Chordata; class Actinopteri; order Holocentriformes; family Holocentridae; genus Myripristis; species Myripristis murdjan. Next base: position 5,417,148 of record NC_043990.1, read on the forward strand.
TTTCCACAAAGAGCCGACCAAAGTAATGCTTTCAAGTTTTTTCTATGCCAAGCTACAAGTCCATGAGTGTCATTTAATCTTCTCTAGACATTGCAAATATTCACACTAATTAAATTTTGGCTGTGGCTGGTGTGTCTGATAACTCTGGAGCCACTTTGGCAGGTTGTTAGTCTGTTTTTATCATTTTATTTATTCGTAAAAAACACAGGAATAACCCTTAAATTATTAATTTCTGACTGTGACTGCTCTAATGACTGTTTTTTTAAGTTTATCTAAATTTTTTGTGCCCCTGAAGTGTCCCTTCTCAATAATACATTATGTTGTTATGTGTATTATTAATGAAGGACTGATGAGGTTTCTCACCATGAGACCCTCGATGATGCCGAAGTTGTCGTTGACGACCTTGGCGAGGGGAGCCAGGCAGTTGGTTGTGCAGGAGGCGTTGCTATGGAGACACAAGAGTAGGGAGAAAGGAAAAGTGAATAAAAAACGCTACAAGAAATTCTGATGATGCTTTCAGGGACAGAAATACAGACAATGGTGACGACGAGCGCCTCGAGAGGCAGAGACGCTGCGGGTCGAGCAGACGATCTCAGTTTGACATTCATTTCTCAGCCAACAGTGAGAAACATCCAGATGTCGGCATCGTGTCACTGCCAGGACACCGGACACACACACACACACACACACACACACCTCTGTGACACAAGCCAGAGAGACAGGTCTCACTTGTAATTATGAATTTGCACACGATACTGCAAACTGTGAGACAATAAAGGCATGCTTTTTACATAACACATGTCTGTTTATTTGCAAAAATACATGAAAAAAAAAACACAAAAAAATTAAAATGGTTAAAAAAATGCAAGTTGAAGGTACTTTTAAAATTACACTGAAACAGGGAAACTTTAGTTCATTATATCTGCACTTAATAAAAAAAAAAAAAAAAACGCATCCTACAAAAAGTATACATAATACATGTAGGACATAGAGAATGGAAGAAAAAGCAATAACTTAAGAGAAATGTGTGGGAGGAGGCGGAAAAAAACAAAAAAAAAATCATAAAGGGATCATAAGTGGCCCTCAAAATTAGACATACAAAAGCTACAAATACATGAAAATTTTAAAAAGGAAGAAAAAAACATAAATAAGGTTTCTGCACACTAAATTTATGCTCCTAAGTGGCATTTAATTAGAAATTTTATTGAGCCCCTAGGGGAAGATTGGGTCATATTAATGCACGATTTTATTGCAGCATCCATCATTATACCTGTTTTTCAAAAAAATAAAAACTGAGAAAAATCCCAACTTCAACATATTTCTGGATGCGTGTGCAGCTCTGCTCTCACCTGACGACCTTCATGGACTTGTCGTACTTCTCGTGGTTGACGCCCATGACGAACATGGGGGCGTCGGCGCTGGGGGCGGAGATCACCACCCGCTTGGCGCCGCCCTTCAGGTGAGCCTGCAGGTGGCGCACAGGAGGGCAGAGGACATCCACATTACTTTTTTGAAGCCGAATGTATTTTTTTTTTTCCCCCTCTCCCTTTCCCTACTTGTTAGCCAGTTTTCCATTTCATAATTTACAGCTAATTAATAATAAATCATCAAAACCCTCTACAAGGTGTTGTGGCTTTAATCTCACACCTTCCAGCCTGTGTTTATGGTTTGTCTCCTCTCCGTGCCACGAAGGTGAAAAAATATAATTCAAGATCATGAACTGGATTCCAACTTACAACAAATGGCAGTTTAAAGAATAGGGTTGCAAGATTTTTGATTTATTTGGCTGATATTTTCCAACTCTTTTAGCAGATTTCCGATACCAATATAGGCACATATTTTTCCAACAAATTTCAGAGAAAAATCAATTCACTCCGGTGGTGGAATGAATACTCTTATTGTGAAGGTCCACTGGAACACGCAGACATAAAATGCAATGCCCTTCAAAATGTGCACCTTCCTATCAAGAATTTAGACACAGTTAAAGCTTTTCTTTCACTGGCGATGCCGATGATGTGCTGATATGTTGTGCATCCTTTGTACAGAAGATATGAAAGTTTATTTAAGATTATTTAAAAACATTTCCCTCTTGGAGTTTTGCCTGATCATGTTTCCCTTCAGAGCGTGTGCTGGACTTACAGCGGCTTTCTCGATGGTGGTGAAGACGCCGGTGGACTCGACAACGTAGTCAACGCCAGCGTCGCCCCACTTGATGCTGGCGGGGTCCCGCCTGCAAAACACAGCACCAAAAGGTAAAACTGTTAACAAAAACTAACGAAATAATTAACACTAAGTGTGAAAAAACATTTTCATTGACTGACATAAAATAAAACAAGGCTTTATAAAAAACGATATGACTGAAACTGTATTGTGCTTACAAAGTCACATACACTAATACAGAGAAACTCTTTATCAGTTTATTTCAAACATTATCTTGGTATTTCAGGTGAGTATGAATTTTATCTTCCAATTTTTTTTTCAGCTGTGCAAGTTTTATGCCAGTCTGTTGGCGCAGACTTTAATAATAATAATAATAATAAAAATAATAATAATAAAAAAAAAAATTACACCCCTGACCAATACCCCATATTAAAAAAAATAAGACTAAAACTAAAACTGAAACTAAAAATAGTAAACTAAAACTGAGCATTTTCAAAAAATAAAAATGAATCTAGAAAATATGCTATAAAAACTAAAACTAAACTGAAATTGAGATTCAAAGGGTAAAAACTGTAAAACGAAAAGTAAAAATGAAATGAAAACTAATGAAAAATGCAAAACTATAATAACCTTGTGCATTGCCACACACACTGATATGGAACAGTTATGTTTAAAAAAGTTTGAGAAGCTAAAGCTGCTCTTGATACTTGAGCTATATTGTGAATCAAAGCCTGACTGTACTGGAAACAGGATTACAGGGTAAAGTTTCCCAGAATACTGCGATGCAGCAACAGGCCACTGCTGGTGACTCGTCCTTGTAAAAAACGTCTGAAAAGCGACGCGGCGGCGTGAGGAGGACGTACTCGTGGAAGACGGTGATGTGCATGTTGCCGATGACCAGCTTGCCGCCCTCGGCCTTCACCTCGCCGTGCTTCCACATGCCGTGGGTGGAGTCGTACTTGAACATGTAGACCTGCAGGAGGTGGGATGAAACCGCACATTTAGAGCGCGTTTTATAGAATTATTAATTAAAACAACTGGATCTCAGAGTCTTATGAGGCTGCAGCATGTGATGGAGGGGCTTAAAGAGACTTTTTCCTAAGTTTCAATACAAGTTCTCCTCTTAAACTTTTCTCGTTTCTGCAGCTTTCCTGACCCAAAGCTGATATTTCAAAAGTAATCCAACTAAACCTGCTGTCCTGTTAGACTAAGCTGTTAGCTTACAGGATCATATTCACGCTGCTTTGCACTGCAGGGACTCGGGGAAGGCTCCTCCACATAAACACACAGCCTTACTGCTCATTACCTCGCCCAGAATAACCTGGGGAATTCTGAGGACAAAATCAAATGACTGTTTATTAACCGTTTGTGGCTCACTGGCGTCTCCCTGACCATCCTAAACTCTGTAAAAAAAACAGCCTTTCACTCCGTTACGGTGAGCACAGGAGGTCGTCTCACCATGTAGTCCAGGTCGATGAAGGGGTCGTTGATGGCCACAACCTCGACCTTGCCACCCTTGGCGGCGGCACGGGTCACCAGGCGGCCAATACGTCCGAATCTGAGGCACAGAGGGATGCATGGGTTAGTTTAATTCAGTCACCATGAAGCTGCAGAAAACACAGCGCGCTCAGTCTGTACTCATAATGCATTTTGTGGGAATCAAGTCTGGAAAAATCATGTAGAAACTCCTGAAGAGATCTGTTTCTTTCAGTGATGTTTGCCTAAACCTATTTATTCCCCTCTGCCTTCAAGATATTTAGCTCTCCAAAGTCACTAGAATCATTTGTAGACCTGTTTCATCTTCGCACAAAAACCAGTTGTAGGTGTGAAACCAGAGACTGCTGCCAGCCTGAAATACAGCCGGCAATGCAGTACCCCTCTCCAACCAGCAGGTGGCACTGAGGCCCAGCTCAAGCGAGCGGCACCCCAGAGGACAGACAGACGGGCCACACAAGGCCTGCCAACCTTGACTGAAGATAACAATAGTTGGCACTGGCAGCCGAAAGCTTGTGTTTATGCCTAATATGGCTGCCGTCACAGCAGGTCAGACAGAGAGAGAGAGAGCGGCCTGAAAAAGAGAGGAGGGGGGTGAACAGAGGCCAGAGACGTGGGCAGAGGAACTCAGGGTGAGAAGAGAGCCGACTTTCATTTCAGGTTTTGGACATTTTGCTGAATTTTGTCCAGAAAGAAAGGCTAGAGACAGAGCGGTCACAATACTCGTGTGGACTCCATTGTGAAAAATGCAAATGGGAGGGGACATTCAGGGAGTTTAAAATAAAGAGGTAAATAAGTTGTCCATGTTTTAAGTCCAGGTTGAAAGGAAGAGATGCAAAAGGTCTTCTAAAATACAACAAAATCAATTAAAAAAAAAACAAACAGTTTCTTTGGTTTCTAGATCCTTCAAAAAAAAAGACACCGCCATCACCTCAATCTCACCTCAACAGTCCCCGGGTTCTTCATCTTATATAGTTCAGCTTTTTTTGGTAGAAAAATAAATATCCTCAATTCAATCTTTCCAACAAAGCAATTCAATTGAAAAGAGCAGCTAGGAGTGAAATGTGTACATTCGTGTCTAATCTATACGTGCTGTTAAGAAATGACAGCAGTCTGATATGATAAGTCACTGTTTAACCTCAGATGAGCTGCGGTCATGCTGTTTCTCAAAAAAAATCTTTATTCAGGCTTGAGTCAGGTCTGACCCGGATCAAACTGTGTGTGCAAATCACTTTGATAGATAAGCAAAGCTCAACGAATCAGGTCAGGTGAGCCATCAGAAAATGATACTAAACTGGTTCAAATACTGTCATGTGATTTTCTGGACTTCCTAGCACTCATTTTTCTTGCTTTATATGGAAAATCTGTCATTTGTTTGGCACTAAGTGAGATGCAAATTTGTGAGTATTATTTGATCGGGTCTTGTGGAGGAAGCCGAAACAGTCAGGGGGTTCACTGCCTTGCTCAAGGGCAGTACAACAATATTTGAGGTAGGACAGCTCTTGCTTTTCTCATTAAAAATCCAGTGTCCAGATTTTCTGACTTGATCCATCTGTCTGACGGAATTAAAAAAAAAAAAAAAAGGAAGTCTGCACACTGCATAGTTTCTCCTACAAAAAAAACTTTTACTACATGTTTAGGGTCACTTTATGCATTTTTTTGTAATTTTGTACCTTTTTTTCTGCCCTGCACCTTCATGACTTTTGGATGTACATGTTCTATATCTCCTAAGCAAGAGATGTGGTAAGAATTATGTTCAACTATCACATTAACCTTGCATACATTTCAATGTTTTGCTGGTTTATTCTGCTGTAACTGGTGCACTTTGTAACTGTAAGCTATATTAATAAATGATCATAGTTTCCCATCAGTGCAGGTTGCAACAGGGACCATGTGCACTCTGTAAAGTCAATATGTAAATTTAGATACTTCATTATTTTTCTACATGTGGGTTTATGTTTAATGTCATCTGCAGGAGCAAAACACTGGTTTCCTTGTCACATCCTGACATAATGCAACTGGACAGTCTATACTTCACACTCCTGCACAGCTGTGCGCACAAGTGCTTGAATCAGACACTCGACACCAGCTCCTGTTATGTAACCTGCTGCGTCTCCAAACGCCAGAGCTACACACTCAGCGATGACATGGGATGATCTGAGACTTCACCCCGCGACAGACGACCGTCACGCCAAAATAAGACAAAGAGCCTAGAAAGCCAGCCAGAGGTCAAGGTGCACCAGCAAGTCAAAAACAGAAAAGTCGATGCTCTGCGTCTTGTCGCTCACAGGTTTCACGGCAAAATCGAGCCAAGACAGGAAGGCAGCCTTACTTCCTGTGGCGGATGGCTCAACAAAGTGCCATTTGTGCAGATCACTTCTGCACGGCTGGAGGACACAGCACTGACTCTGGCAGCACCGGCGCCCAAACAGCTGCACCGCGGCTGCACTCGACTCTGCATTTCCGTGACTAATCTCAAACCTGTGGCAGCTGTGATTTAACGGATATTCTGTCATTTCAAAATGCCGGTATGCAGGAAACAGCATTATTAAAGTATGTTTCCACCTGTTAGCCTGTCACAAGGGCAATAAAACGGTCGAGGATAAAACAAAGACTGTCTGTAACTGTATGGCCTAATAAAATTAAATGCAGTTCAGGTTAGTTTTTATGCATGAGAACATTTGGAAAATGTCATTATTGACCAAAGTTGAAGCGTTATGTCTTGGACAGATTGGGACTAACACTGTATGTCCAAAGTACCTGGGGGGGGGAAAGAAAAAAAAAAAAAAAAAAAAAACACCTTCAGACAAGCAGCAGGCACATTGTTTTACTGTGTTAGCTCAGGAGGCCCGGGAGCCAGCGTGCCCACCTGGACCCAAGCCCACCTTCTGTCTCCAAGGCGGCTCGGTGTTGGTGTTGGTGCCGGGCCAGAACAACGAGCTAATCTCCGGCCAGCCCGGCAGCAGCTGCTCCACAGAGCAGAGAGAAAAAGAAAGAAAAAAAAAACGTTCCGCTGGTGCGAGCTCAGTCTGAGCAGCTTCCCAAAACTGCCAGTCGGATGATCTCTGAACTTTAGCAGAAAGGTTAGAGGGTTAAAAATAGACGAGGGGAGAATAAAAGGAATGTGACAGCTGAGGAGAAGAGCGATACAGACAGAGACGAGCCTGACGGGTGTGGAGAGAGAGAGGACAACAAGCATGACACACCACACCACTGGACTATTAATAACTAAAGAATGGACAAGTCCAGTCCATCCCTGAAATCAAATTAGGATGAAATTAAGACTGAAGGTCTTTCCTGCAGCCAATACAACTGTAAAATCCACCTATTTAACATATTGAACTCTGTTTTTTTCCTTAAAATAACTTCAAAAGAATGAGAAAATACGTTGCTCCACATTTTACAGCGTCTCATCCATATTGTGTATCTCCTGGCTGCAGCTTCATTGACGCTCCATCACACTTCTGAGTGAAATATTCTAACCCAAGATGACGCTGTTTTGTGGCTGCAGCATCTCAAATTCAAAATCTCTCAGAACGGCTCAGCAAGAGGGTAAAAAAAAAAACCCAACGAGATCAACTTGTTGTCTATTTCTTCACCTTGGCACTCCATGTCTTTAGGATCTCTCCACTGTGCATCATCACTATAAAAGGACACAAGACTATCTGCCAGAACACCCATGTGCATTAATTTGCAAATGGAGGCAACTTCAGTGTTTTGGCTCTTCATCATTTCCCCAATTCATAACTTGATCTACCTCAGGGAACATCACATCATCTCTCCCTCAAATATGCGCTTTCCTCCAGTCAGAAAAAAAAGATCCTTCTATTCATCTCTTTGGCTGTTTTTTCTGTCCTCTTTTCTACTGTTGCACTTGTTGCATTCAGCATCGGCTAAAAGCTCAGAGTATAAGTGACCAGGGGACTCTGGTGCAGCCGAGGTGTGAAACCTGAGAGCCCACGGCTTCTCCTCGCCCGTCACACACACACCTTTAATCCTGCCGCCCATTTACTGGACGCTGGGATTTCAGAAATGCAAAGCGCTCAAGTCACCTCAGACTTGGAACCAGCAGAGGAACTTGAGGATCTTGGATGCGGCCCCAGTAGGTCTGTTGAGCTGCATCAGAGCCCAATCAGAGGCTTCCCCCCTTTTAAATGTTGTTGAGCCGGGGGGCAAATGAGGCCTGACGCAGATGCCACACAGCATCATGACTGTATCACGATACTCCCTTGGCTCTTTCACTGATACAGTGTTAAAATCTGAAAAGGGAGCAGGAAAGCGCTGCCATGTGGCTTTATTTTTTCCTGATGGATGCTGCACCTCATTTTCTGGGAGCACAGAGGACAGACAACCCAGTTCATGCACCCAATGTTAAAGATTTCTCTTGTCTCATTAAGGGAAATCCACCAGGAATCCCCTCTGATTTTACAACTTCGACAACCTTGACTCAAATTCTAGTGGGGAAAAATTGTGCTTTCAAAGAAATAACACCTCATTTCTGACAAACTTCTTCACAACTTGGGACAAACAACAAACTTATGTATATGGACCCAAAAAAGGACATGGCAAATAAAAACTGCAGAGTGGAAAGAAATATTTTCAAAGTTATTAACCACCACAAGAGCTTCAACTTACCCGTTGATGCCAATCTTCACCATTTTGTCTGACGTGGTCTAGTCCTCACTGGAAAGGAAAAACAATGAAATGATTATTATCATTATTATTTTAAATCCCAAACAGCACATTATGCAACACAGAAGACATTAGTGTAAAACCACAAAACTGCACCAAGCAACGCACAAGACACACGCCTAAATATTTACTGAAACATCACACAGCGTTTACAGAAAGACTTAAGCGCTAAAATGATTTAAGACAAGCGGCAGTTTGCAGGTGATGAAAACTTTATGCTGACGGTGCGCAAAGCAAACGGAAAACCAGAGTATAATCATTACAAGAGGAGAATTAAATGAACAATCACTTCGGCCAAGTTCATTTGAGCTTTTTTTTCAGCGACTGTTTGACCGGCTGACTTCCACCTGCCGTGTGGAGCCGCGCGTAAAAGAGAAAAGAAATTCACTGTCGCGCGTAAAAGTTGTCAGCAAACTTGTTTCCCAGCTGTATTTTGGCAGCAGCGGTCAAATCCCACCAGAGAGGGGAAACGGGAAGAAGGTGAAAGAGTACCGTTTGTGAAGGCGCCTCTGTCTGTCTGTCCGTCTGTCTGTCCTCCGGGGAGCGCGTGAGAGCGGGGACGAGCAAAGGTGCCAACGCGTTTTATCCCCGCGGCGCGCCGCCGGGCACGCCCCCGCGCCGGTGTCAAGGTCGCGTGTGGCTGCCAGTCAAAGAGAGTTTATGTAAGAAACAAGTCCAGATGGAAAGAGTAAAATGACTTTGAGTAGCTATGTACGAATAAATAAATACATATAAAATAATAAAAAAAAACCAAAAAGAACAACAATAGTAATATCAATATCAATAATACAACTTTGTATATCACTACATTAAATCAGTGTAGTTGTGCGTCGTATCAAATGTTATTCTTCCGCCAAGCAATATAGTTCCTGGATGGCACGCCTACTAAGTGCATGAAATGTGGGAATGCACGCTGCTGCTTTATGTAAATTACTGTTTATGAGTAAGTGTTTGTGATGTTCTGTCATTTTTAAACTGCTGATATGCAAGAAATAGTATTATTTAATTATGTTTTCACCTGTTAGTCTGTCTCACAGCAGAATCTCTCAAAAAACAGGCAAAATCATTTCCATGAAATGTGGTGGACAGACTGTAATTTGAGTTCCATCATTATGATTACAATTTTTAGCCATAACTATTCACAGAGATGGAGTCTTGATTAGTTATAGGGGGATATTTGCAGGGTCAAGAAAACAATGTATGTAAATGTATGTATAATAATATGTAGCTCTATATTGTATCAAATGTTATTCTTCCGCCATGCGATATAGTTCCTGTGTAGAAAACATGGGATTGCACACTGATATGTAAATAAATGTTTATGAGTCACAGGCGTGGTTACATAATAATGTCATTATTTAAATGAAGTGACACACGTGGAGACTATGTCTGAGCCAATCAGAGCTGAGAACGAGCCGAGCAGCTGTTTACATGGACTAACGCCGTGCCGCCTCACTCTGTAGTGTCATGAGTTTACAGAGACTTAAAAACTTTTTTGGTGTTTTGTTTCTCCTGCAGGAGTTAAGAGAGAAAGTTAAAGGGATAGTGGAGGGAATTAGTTGTGTTTCTGGGTGGGAGGTGTGTGTGTGTGTGTGTGTGTGTGTGTGTGTGTAGTCAGTGTTTCTACTGATATCAGCCAAAACCAGACCTCTCCAGGCTGTCACCCTCTACACACACACACACACACACACACACACACACATACACACACACACACACAGGATCCGTCTCATGTTCTCTGCATGACACTTGGGGTCTGTTGGTCATGTGATGCCTGTCGCTACGTGGACCTCTGCACACACAGGCAGGGAATGGCATCCCCCTTCCTCCTCCTCCTCCTCCTCCTCCTCCTCTTTGTCAGCACAGATAACTCCACTCCCCTGTTGGGCTGCATTTACACACACACACACACACACACACACACACACACACACACACACACACCAGCAGCCCTCATGCAACACAGGAGCTGCAGTTGAATCTGTTGCTGTTGCCCTGCCATCAAAAGATGCATGTCAGCTGAATGGTTTTCAATGGACGGGTCTCAAATTGTTGTTCAGTTTAAAAAAAAGCTACAAAAGTCATGTTTGATCCAAAATACAAACAATCGTCGCATCCATATTTTTTCCCCTGAGGTCTGGACACCTGATTGGCTGTTCAACAAATTCTCCATAGTCAAACAAAGGTGGCAGTGGCCCTGAAGAGTTCCTATGTCACAGACAGCGAAGCTAAATTCTGTGATTTCCTCTGTTCCCAAAACAAGATACAACATTAATAAATGGAAAAACTATCTGGCCTAAAAGTCGATGTTGTTGCATCGATGCCTGATGATGCATCAGCCTGCTGTGACTGGTTTACCTGAGGTCTTCACCCACAGCTGGGACAAGCACTGACAGTGATAAACCATCTCTGATATTTTCCCATTTACTGCATGTTTATCCATCCGAGTCGTTTCTGTGTGATTTGGTGAGGTTTCCAGTCTGTCTCCCTTCACCTCAGTTCAACAGGACCGGATGGGTATTGTGCAAGGGCTAATTTATTTTCTATTTATTTATTTTTACTGGATTGAACTTTCCATTTAACACTACTCCCCCAAATATTATATCTTTTTATAGGTAAAGCAGAATACTTTCTGTACCAAGGATGCAGGAGGACGTTGGTGATTCGATTTAATGAAGCTCCTTCAACTCTCAGTTTGTCTCGCCCCTTTAAAGCTCCTGTTTTTACACTTGTCTTGATTTCGTGATTTGCACACACACATACACAAAATAAATAAAACTATATCACAAGATACAGGAAAAGAAAAAGTTGTGCAGGTGAGGTGGAACCCCAGTATGGACCTATACAAGAACCTTTCTTTTATTTTTCTTGTTGCCTGTCTTTTCTATCTCCGTGTTTTCATACCTTTTAGTAAAAACCTATCCAGGGAGTGAAAACAGGTGCAGCGGTGCCAAAAGCCTCAAAGGGGAGATGATACTCTCTGCTCCATCGCACAAAGACGCCGTAATGACAGCGGGCTTCGTTTAAGAGAGAAGAAACCGAAAATAACATCCAATATTTATGTTTTTTCAACTTTGTGTTGCTTATGATGAATTTCCTAAATGATTTTTTCCACACAAAGCAGCAAAAATAAAACACATGAGAAGAAGCACAATGGGCTTTTTCCCCCCTAAAGAAGAGGCGAGGTGAGCGGATATGAATCAGGGAGGAGGAGGTGACATGAAGTAGCTTTCAGTCGGCCACAGAGAACAGAGAGTGGCTCTGCTGCTCTGTGATGCCTGTCGGCCCGCTGGGTATTTCTGATATTTCTGATAGAGCACAGCTGCTGTGTTGTAACTAGAGGGCAGTTTGAGGGCAAACAAGGGCCCGCTGTGTGGGGTTTCAATTGAAATATCAGCAGCAGAAACAGAATCACAATCGCTGTATTCAGCCGGCGGACCGGACGCTGGTGTGGGAACACACACACACACACACACACACACACACACACACACACACACACTGACAAGTCATGAACACGGCACAAAGACACACTGGAAAGAAAAGTCTCCATATTTAGTACAAGGGAGCCATGCAGGACACGCAAATATAATAATATTAACATTTATTATTTAACATTAACATTTTTACAACTGGATTTGGACAATTAATCACCTACTGCCAGCTAAGGTAGAAATGTGGATTAAACGTTAAACTGGTTTAGTTTCTAATGCAACACCGGGCTGCTTACTCCAAGTGTCCTTTTTTGGGGAAAAAATTTAACTTATACCAAATAAACCAAAGAAATAAGAGAAGAAAAGATGTTAAAAGTTGTTAAGTCCAGTTTTCTGTGGACGGATCCTCACTGCTGTTTAAAGGAATACTCCAGCATTTTGTGTAAAATCCCTTTTTACCGACTTTTCCCAGACTGTGACAAGATATTCGATACCGTTTTCACCTCTGTACGTCCACTGGTTCAGTTTCTACGGGTAGCATTTTGTGTTAGCTTAGCATAAAGACTTGAAGTCTATGGGAGTCGTTAGCCTGGCTCCATCAGATTGAATTTCATTCACAGTTTTGTTTTGTCTCTCCCTGTTAATGTAGAAGTGACCGCATCTGACGCCACAGATTCTTTTGAACAGGCTACGGCAGTGATACTCAACGTATGGCTGGTGGGCCAAATCTGGGTCCCCTGTAAGGTGTTGAGCAGCCCGGTGACCATTTTCTAATTCACAGTGAAAATAATTTTATTCACACTGAGAATTTTTTTCTTTAAATATGTCAGTGAGTAAATGTTCAAGGGACGTTGCATTTAGCCCATCAGAGATCCATGCAGTGTGCAGAGGCAGTGATACACTATATTACCAAAAGTATTCGCTCACCTGCCTTTACTCATACTATGAACTGAAGTGCCATCCCATTCCTAACCCATAGAGTTCAATATGATGTCGGTCCACCTTTTGCAGCTATTACAGCTTCAACTCTTCTGGGAAGACTGTCCACAAGGTTGAGGAGAGTGTTTATAGGAATTTTTGACCATTCTTCCAAAAGCGCATTGGTGAGGTCACACACTGATGTTGGTCGAGAAGGCCTGGCTCTCAGTCTCCGCTCTAATTCATCCCAAAGGTGTTCTATCGGGTTCAGGTCAGGACTCTGTGCAGGCCAGTCAAGTTCATCCACACCAGACTCTGTCATCCATGTCTTTATGGACCTTGCTTTGTGCACTGGTGCACAGTCATGTTGGAAGAGGAAGGGGCCCGCTCCAAACTGTTCCCACAAGGTTGGGAGCATGGAATTGTCCAAAATGTTTGGTATCCTGAAGCATTCAAAGTTCCTTTCACTGGAACTAAGGGGCCAAGCCCAGCTCCTGAAAAACAACCCCACACCATAATTCCTCCTCCACCAAATTTCACAGTCGGCACAATGCAGTCTGAAATGTACCGTTCTCCTGGCAACCTCCAAACCCAGACTCGTCCATCAGATTGCCAGATGGAAAAGCGTGATTCATCACTCCAGAGAACGCGTCTCCACTGCGCTAGAGGCCAGTGGCGGCGTGCTTTACACCATTGCATCCGACGCTTTGCATTGCACTTGGTGATGTGTGGCTTGGCTGCAGCTGCTCGGCCATGGAAACCCATTCCATGAAGCTCTCTGCGTACTGTACTTGGGCTAATCTGAAGGTCACATGAAGTTTGTAGCTCTGTAGCAATTGACTGTGCAGAAAGTCGGCGACCTCTTTGCACTATGCGCTTCAGCATCCGCTGACCCCTCTCCGTCACTTTACGTGGCCTACCACTTCGTGGCTGAGTTGCTGTTGTTCCCAAACGCTTCCATTTTGTTATAATAGAGCTGACAGTTGACTGTGGAATATTTAGGAGCGAGGAAATTTCACGACTGGATTTGTTGCACAGGTGGCATCCTATGACAGTTCCACGCTGGAATTCACTGAGCTCCTGAGAGCGGCCCATTCTTTCACAAATGTCTTGTTTCACAGTCTGCATGCCTGAGTGCTTGATTTTATACACCTGTGGCCAGGCCAAGTGATTAGGACACCTGATTCTGATCATTTGAATGGGTGAGCGAATACTTTTGGTAATATAGTGTACTTGATTTCTACAAAAAGTTCATGTACACCTGACCGGCACGGGGCAGCTGGGACTTTGCCTTAAAAAAAAAAAAAAAAAAAAACGAGCGAGAATAACAAACATTATGCAGAAATGATGATAATTCTGCTTCCATAAAGATGTATTTCACACTAAGAGCTTGATTACGCTTTTCCTTCTGTCCCTGGTGGAAACACTTTATGTTTTTGGTTTTTGTTTATGAATCATTCCCACATTTGAGTGATTGCATGATGGAGGAGGTTCCAGCCCCGTGATTAATTTGCTCTAAAATTTAACCAAAGCATTTCAAAGTAAAATGCCGATGCAGTTGTTTAAATGCAGTAAAATATGTGATTTATCTGTCATAAAGGCAAACTGCCAATCCTTGGACAAAGCTGATCTAGTAAATAAGTTAATAAGTCAGCTAATCTGAGGAATTTTATTAATTTTTGTTTATCAACTGGCCCCTGGCATCTTGTCATTTTGCAAAAGTGGCCCCAGGCAAAGCAAGCCCCTCAGTTAGTGGATAGGACACTTTTCGATATTGCGGCCTTAATTTGTGGTTTAGGCTGATAAGATGGGAATATTTATACATAGAAATCTTGCCCAAAATGCAGCTTGAACAGCCATAGTGGTTATGAAACATGGAATGGAAATAAAGATTTTACCACCAGTAAAACCAACACACCATTTCTCGCTGATACATTTATTTGTTTCTACCAACTAACATCATTTTGCATGATTCCCTAACTTGCCATTATCCATTTTTGCAGAAGTCAGTGTTGCCAGTCCCCTGCTGCTCTGTGCCACAGCTTGCAGAGTTTATGGCTCATGTTGACAGTATTTGTGATTTTACTCTGTAGACTTTACATGACCCAGGTTGTTTGTGGCTCTTACCTGCCAGCCAGACAAACAGACATCTATTTCTGCCAGCGAGGTGACTGACATTTACAGAGAAGACCGAGGCATTTGAGTCAAATCTACCGACGGCGGTACATGGCCTCTGCCTGTCCTCACCTGCCACTTCAACGAGGAGAGGGATCAGTGTGAAGAGCACAGCGGCGGATCTTAAATAACTATACACAGGGGCTAATTTCATCCCCTTTCATGCTGCACCAGTTAGCCAGGAGCTTACGGTGCAGAACCCTCTTGTAATCCCGGGATGAATTCAGGCACAATCCACCGTATCTCAGTATTCAGAATCAGAGCAGGTGCAGACACTCGCGGTTTTACTGAAGTGCCGCCATCGTCAGGTCAGCGGATACGGAGGAAAACCAATTTGCCAGTAAACGCAGGAAGAAGAGCAGAGGACAGGGACGATGCTACGATTTCTCCATCGGCTCAAGTTGTGAAAATGTCCAGGGTGTCAAACTACGAGTTTATGCAGAGGTGGAAAGTAACTAAATGCATTTGCTCAAGTGCTGTACCTCAGTAGTTCTGATGTTCTTGCACTTTGCATTTCAGAGGGAAATCTTACACTTTTTCCTGCATTGCATTTACCTAGCAGAACACTGCAAAAACTCAAAATCTTACCAAGATTTTTTGTCTTATTTCAAGTCAAAAATGTCTTATTTCTAGTCAAAATATCTCATTACACTTAAAATAAGACATGATTACCTCAGAAGTAACTTGTTTTTAGACAATTGTCTCTTGTTTCAAGTGAAAATTTACTTGTTTCATTGGCAAAATTTGTTTCTTGTTTCAAGTTAATTTTCACTTATTTCAAGTGAATTTTCACTTTTTCCACTGGCAAATTTTGCCAATGAAAAGCAAATTTTCACTTGTTTCAAGTGAAATTTCACTTGAAACAAGTGAAAATTGTCTAAAAACAATTTACTTCTGAGGTGATCATGTCTTATTTTAAGTGTAATGAGATATTTTGACTAGAAATAAGACATTTTTGACTTGAAATAAGACAAATAATCTTGGTAAGATTTTGCGTTTTTGCAGTGAAGAAGGTTTTCCATGCAAAAGATAAAATGTGGTGCACTGTTTGAGTGTAAACCAGCCAACAGGATGTGGAGCACTTAGAGCTACAACATTAAAATACTTCTTGCAGGCTAATGCAGCAATAACTACTATTATTTTGCAGACTGAATTACATTTTACTCAGAGTAGCGCTGTACATTTACTGTGGTAACTGCAGGACTTTGATTTTTAAAGGACTATTTTTCCATTATGTTAAATCTGAGTATTTTTTTCCAGTGCCGGATGTACACCAGTTGTGTTGCACTGGTTAACTGGATGGTCCAGGCTGCAACACAATTTAAAAAGAGAGCCAAATGTTGTGAGGAATGTTTTGATTGAGCTCCCTCCCTCTGAAATCTCAGACCCTGTAATCGTATCGCTTACAGAGAGACGCACGCGGTCCAAATCTCTTCCTAGATAGCCGATCCCCGGCCGTTATGCGACTCCATAGATCACACACATTTTAAACTGTCAGCACGCTGCTCAAACACACTTTAGCAGCTTCCTTCATGTCTGTTAAGGACGAGACGGGCCTGCTGATATTTTTTCTGTAACACGACAGGGCGACTTACCAGCCAAAACAAACCGAGGAGCTCCAAAGTGTCTCAAATATCAAATCATTCACAGTTTGTAAAAAAAATACAGCATCAGGTTTAAGCAGCTGGTAGTCGTCAGAATAATAATACCTGCAGCAGACTTGTTTTAATTAGTCATATTTTGTGAAATCAGTTTTTCAAAGAGTTGGTTTCCCGTTTTTCCCATGAAGTAAAACTCATTTTGGAAAGAAATACGGAGGTGAAACATGGGTTGCTATATACCAGCGAATTTATCATCTAGGAGACAAGAAATGATTATTTATTCACTGGAAGATTTCTGAGTCATTTCTTCTGGTAATATCGCTCTACATTGTTGGTCAAAAAGCTCAGAAAGTGTGTGCACAAATGTAGAGAAGAGTTGTGTTTGGAGAATAAAAAATAAATGTTGTTTTGTTATATTCAGTTTGAATGTTAAAGGGGCATTAGGCTGTCACCGATTTGGCCCCCTACTGGTGACAAGTAAAAATTACAACGTCAAAAGAGCTTTTCACGTCCCCCTATGGTGGCCTGTAGTTGACATAACAGATAACCAACAGAGATCCAATAGAAACATCTAGAAAAGAGGCGACACCTCAACACACAAAACAGTAGAATAACAATACTGCTCCAGCTTTTTATTTTTTTAACGTTGAGAATGAACCTTTTTGATGAAATTATTCTCCCACAGCGCTGCTCTCCGTCTGTGAAAACACCACCATGTGGAGGAAGGAGTGACTTGAAACTTTGTGAAGAAAAAAAATATTGCCCCTTTCATATATATTTTTCATGTGAAACATTTTTTTCTCTCCCACTCTTTAGACAATCATACAGGAGGGGCGGGATGGAGGTGATGGTCAACAAAGGTCATGAGTGGGGTTCAGACCCATTGTGAGCACATAGAGCTGCGAGCCGGCCGGCCACGCAGCCACTGTTAAGATCTTCACTTGAGTCGGGGTTAGGGTGAAGAAAAGGTCAAACTAAAAATATGACATATACACTACTCACAAAAAGTTAGGGATATTTGGCTTTTGGGTGAAATTTATGGAAAATATAAAAAGTTCACGCTACAGTGATATTATATCATGAAAGTAGGGCATTTAAGTAGAAGCATGCACTGGTGATTTCCTCATCTCAAACAATTTCTTGAAACAAAAGCCAACAACAGTGGTGGATATACCACAACAAAAAATGTCAGTGTCAATAACTTGTCATGTGCCCTTGAGCATCAATTACAGCTTGACAACGGCGTCTCATGCTGTTCACAAGTCGACTTATTGTCTGCTGAGGCATGGCATCCCACTCTTCTTGAAGGGCGGCCCTCAGGACATTGAGGTTCTGGGGTACAGAGCTCCAGCCTCTACACGGCGACTCAGCTGATCCCATAGGTTTTCTATGGGATTCAGGTCTGAGAAAGTGCAGGCCACTCCATCTGAGGTACCCCAGTCTCCAGCAGCCGTTCCCTAATGATACGACCTCAATGAGCTGGAGAATCAAACACCTGATGTGAATTTTGCCGTTAAACTCCTTGTTAGAGAACAGCAACTTGTGCAAAAAGTACTGAAACATTGAACAGTTGGACATGTGCATTCAAAAGTTTACAGAAGGTCACATTAAGTTCACCTGGAAAGGTTAGAATGCATTTTAGGTTCATCCTGAAATTTCACCCGAAAGCCGAATATCCCTAACTTTTTGTGAGTAGTGTAGGTTTCTCCTCCTGCAGCAGCAGCGGCGGCGGCAGCGGCGCAGCAGGCCTTGCCGCTCTTCGTACGGCTCCAGTATGCTAAGGCACTTGGGGTCAAGGGTCATGAGGTGGAGGGGGGGTTCAAATGTGCCTGAAAGTTGGTTTAAAAGTCTGAATGAAATCTCAAAAGAGTCGAAATACCTCTGAGATAAGATAAACCTCCTCCTTTGTGTGCATGTGTGTGTGTGTATGAGTGTGTGTATACGTGTGTTTTCACGGTGTGTCACAACCGTTTACCTACCTGCAGTTTGTGCAAGCCCGGGGGTCCAGACGAGCGATCTGATTGGCCGAGGCCGCATTCCAACCACGCTGATAACTCCTGACTGTGCCTTATCAAAAAAAAAAAAAGAAAAAAGAAAAAAGAAAAGGGCCCTGGCTGGTTGCCATGACGACGCCGGTGTCTACCAGACAGCTAGTTAACAATCCCAGCCAGGCTCTCCTGTGTTTGGATCCTCTGTGTGTTTTGCCGTTTCTCCTTCAGCCTGTCAGGTCGCTGCCGTGCAAACAGGATCTCAAATTCCACGACTTTTCCGGGACTTTTTCATCACAAAGTCACAGCACATCCTCCACCTAAAAATGTTATTCCATCCTGGCTTGTTAATGTTGTTCTTCTTATATATATATATATATACACTATATTACCAAAAGTATTCGCTCACCTGCCTTTACTCATACTATGAACTGAAGTGCCATCCCATTCCTAACCCATAGAGTTCAATATGATGTCGGTCCACCTTTTGCAGCTATTACAGCTTCAACTCTTCTGGGAAGACTGTCCACAAGGTTGAGGAGAGTGTTTATAGGAATTTTTTGACCATTCTTCCAAAAGCGCATTGGTGAGGTCACACACTGATGTTGGTCGAGAAGGCCTGGCTCTCAGTCTCCGCTCTAATTCATCCCAAAGGTGTTCTATCGGGTTCAGGTCAGGACTCTGTGCAGGCCAGTCAAGTTCATCCACACCAGACTCTGTCATCCATGTCTTTATGGACCTTGCTTTGTGCACTGGTGCACAGTCATGTTGGAAGAGGAAGGGGCCGCTCCAAACTGTTCCCACAAGGTTGGGAGCATGGAATTGTCCAAAATGTTTTGGTATCCTGAAGCATTCAAAGTTCCTTTCACTGGAACTAAGGGGCCAAGCCCAGCTCCTGAAAAACAACCCCACACCATAATTCCTCCTCCACCAAATTTCACAGTCGGCACAATGCAGTCTGAAATGTACCGTTCTCCTGGCAACCTCCAAACCCAGACTCGTCCATCAGATTGCCAGATGGAAAAGCGTGATTCATCACTCCAGAGAACGCGTCTCCACTGCTCTAGAGGCCAGTGGCGGCGTGCTTTACACCATTGCATCCGACGCTTTGCATTGCACTTGGTGATGTGTGGCTTGGCTGCAGCTGCTCGGCCATGGAAACCCATTCCATGAAGCTCTCTGCGTACTGTACTTGGGCTAATCTGAAGGTCACATGAAGTTTGTAGCTCTGTAGCAATTGACTCTGCAGAAAGTCGGCGACCTCTTTGCACTATGCGCTTCAGCATCCGCTGACCCCTCTCCGTCACTTTACGTGGCCTACCACTTCGTGGCTGAGTTGCTGTTGTTCCCAAACGCTTCCATTTTGTTATAATAGAGCTGACAGTTGACTGTGGAATATTTAGGAGCGAGGAAATTTCACGACTGGATTTGTTGCACAGGTGGCATCCTATGACAGTTCCACGCTGGAATTCACTGAGCTCCTGAGAGCGGCCCATTCTTTCAAAAAATGTCTTGTTTCACAGTCTGCATGCCTGAGTGCTTGATTTTATACACCTGTGGCCAGGCCAAGTGATTAGGACACCTGATTCTGATCATTTGAATGGGTGAGCGAATACTTTTGGTAATATAGTGTATATATATAAGGGAATAAACAGTTTTATTTCCACCAGAAACAAGCTGAAAACCATCTGATGCAACAAATGTGTGAAATGAATTGTAAATAAATATATTCTGGTAACTATAATAAGAGTCTTGTAAGCCGTATTTATAAAGTTTCCTGATATTTCATGACGTCCCTTGAGAGTTAATGTGATTTTCTGATTTCTCATGTCTGGAATGAACTTTCAAAACTCTTTTTGTTCAGGAATTCCACGACAATTAAGACGTATTTCTAATGCGATTTGGTTGTAAGCATTAAAATCTATTTTCTGCCGGCAGTGACGCAGCCGTCTGTTGTTATAAAATGATGCTATTAAAGCGGAGGAAATGAAATTAAATAAAGAAAATGGTCCCAATGGTGTTGAAACATTATGCAAATGACATCTGAGTGTTTGTTATTAAATGAACTGCAGCTGCAAACCCAACTTCCCAGGGCATTAATCGCTAAAACATTAAATTATGATATGAGTTTGTTTGATTAAAAATATATTTCTAGCAGGATATATCCAGTGTGTTTGTCCCATTAAAGTGATTCATGATACATGCAAACATCAATAAGCAGATTTGATCCTGTTTTATCAGACAACATCATACAGCTACTGATGGCTTCATGAAGTTTACTGCAAATTACTACTGCAGTATAAGTACTGTTCCTCTGCTGGTATTTGACTGCAGTAGAAGTAGAAGTACTGTTCCTCTGCTGGTATGTGACTGCAGTAGAAGTAGAAGTACTGTTCCTCTGCTGGTATGTGACTGCAGTAGAAGTAGAAGTACTGTTCCTCTGCTGGTATCTGACTGAAGTAGAAGTAGAAGTACTGTTCCTCTGCTGGTATGTGACTGCAGTAGAAGTAGAAGTACTGTTCCTCTGCTGGTATGTGACTGCAGCAGAAGTAGAAGTACTGTTCCTCAGCATCGTTTTAAGTGTGATTTATGAGTTTAAGACCTACGTTTTTTTTTTTTATTCCTCACTTGAGTACCTATGACTGTTTTTCATCTTCATAATATGTTTTGGTCAAACAAAAGATACTTTCTAATCAAATGTAATCCTAATCTAATAATCTAGTTTCTGTTCTTACCCTCAGTAGGATACAGCTGTTCACTCCCATCTTTTTTATTATTTGAAACGTTGGACTCTCAGAGCCCCGGAGGCCCAAACTGTTTGCGCAGATGACCTTTGATTGTTTTGGTAAGAAAATGACATTTGTGCCATTTCCACTTCATTAGGTTGTGGACAGTGGCAGCGAGGATGAGGGGGATGAAGAGGGAAAGGAGACCTGCAACAAAAGGTCAAGGGGTGGATTTGAATCCAGACGACAGGAGTGGGCGCCGAGACCCGCCGCGCCACCAGGACCGGCGGCCGAGTCTGTTTAACGACCTCACGTCTCCTCGCAGAGAAGACAGCCGCCGTGTGAAGTCAGAGCAACAACACACACTGTCCAATGAGTAAATACATGTCAGTCGCTCTGTGTGCGTGTGTGTGTGTGTGTGCGCAGGAAGTGATGCATTCTACGTTTCCGGTTTGTTTTGGATAAAGAGAAGAAGAAGAACTGGATAGTCAGCATGAGCAGGGGCAGCTACCATGGCCCAACAAACAAACAAACAAACAAACAAAAAAAAGAGAGAGAGAAATACTTAAAGTCCTTAAACTGAAAAAGTAAGCCCCGCCCACACTGCTTGATTGACAGGTGATGTCTGGTTTAAAAGATTAAAATAAATAAAAAAAAAAATAAATAAATAACATAAATTTTAATATTCAAGTGAAGCCCACTTTTGCGAAAAATAAAAATTAAAAATAAAATTAAAAAATTACAAATTAGAATTAAAAAGTAAATCACATTAAAAAATAAAATTAAAAATAAAACAAAAATCTTAATTTAAAAAATTAAAAGAGAGTAGTTAGCTTGAAGAAGGGTGGGTTCTTTGTTGAAAAAAAAAAAAAAAGATTACAGATTAACAAGCTGTAGCCTTTGTACTTTATTGTGTCGAATAACATGTTTGTCTTTGATATTTTCCAGGTGTTTGTCTCTCTGTCCGTTCTTGCGTCTGGCTCTCCCCACGCCAACCTGCTGCTGTGCTGCTGAGATGATGACATCATGTCTCAGGTGAACGGCGTGCGGCTTACTTATCGTCATGGCAACGCTGACTAGTTCAAAATCTGAGCATTTAAATGCAAGTCACATGTACTGGAGGTGGCATACCTCTCGCTTTTTGAGCACAGCAGATCTACGTCGCCCAGACTGGGACTGGAAAAAAAAAAAAAAAAAGAACTTCACACAGCTTCCTCCTGTTCACACCGATGAAAAATAAAACAATCAGATCTGAGCCACATGGGAGGGAGAAGAAATCAGAATTGTGACACTTTGAACTGCAGTGTGCATGAAGCCCTAGGGAACTGTCATATCTAGTGAGGTACAGGTAATCATGAAAGGCAGGTAGATTAAAAAAAACCCAATAATAAAACACAAAGAAACTTGCTTATCTCCAGCCTGTAGGCGTGACTCGTGTGCAGATTCACAGTTGAAAACGGTCGTTATTTGGGTTTTCTTTTGCTTGACTGTCAGCATGTTGGCTGCTCCAGACTTTATCTCAAGGTATTTCCAGACAGGTGAGAGGATTAAGAAGCAGAGGGGAGAAAAACAAGAGGGAAAAAAAAGAGAAAAGAGAAAAACAATGAAGCGGGGTGAAGGAGGGACACATGTAAAAGAGAGAGGAGATTTGGAAAAAAAAGGAAGGAGAGAAAAAGAGGCCAGAACCGAGGAGAAAAGGAAGTTGTCGCACCTTCAGAGGAGAAAAAAAGAAAATAGAGGTGTCTCCATTTCTCACAGGAGCCTCGTCTCGTTGCATCGACGCCTGCTGAGACACAGACAGGCTTTGTAAATGAGTGAGGCATCCACAGCTCTGTGGCGCCCTCTAGTGAAAACATGAGCAGCTGTGTGTGACCTGCTGCTTCTGACGGGCCTCATGTAGGGGAAATGATGAACAAGCCAAGGAGGTAAAAAAAAAGGCAGGACAGTTTTAATTTCATTTCAGTTTTTGCCTGCTCCTCTATGGGTTATGACGTTGGGGTTTTGAAACCTTTACAAAACTAATTATATAAAGCTGTTTTCCTTAGTTTCTGAAACGTTGATATGATGGAGATACAAGGTTTTGGTTGGGCAGCATCGATATTTTACTCCATGTCTTGGTCATAAAGTTTCAGATGCTTATTGAATGAAGGTGTTTTATAAGCTGCTTTTTTTTTCAAAAATCTCACTTACATAAGATGTACATTTTGTCCTGTTTTATCATTTTCTGCATGCAAATAAACTGAACAACACCACAATACATTAACTTAGGGTGACAATATTTCCCAGCCCCAAAAGTGGGACCTTGAAGTGTACCACACATTTATGCACACACACACACACACACGTGAGTACGCTCATGAACACACCATGGATGTTTACATCAGGATGGAGGACAAAATTATTTCAGCACCACGGACAGCGCCTCAGCAAACGAAAACTACTTTTGTCTCCCAAAATCCACCAAAACCTAGTTTATCTGAAAACTGTATATTAACACAAAACACACCAATATAACATATGAACTGACTGTCAGGTAGCTTTTAAAGCAAAACACGAGGTATTGATTAACGTGTACAAGCCCATTTTTCATGCATAACGTGTCTACGTTTGTCTAAAAATGTGGAAATGAAGACACAACCTTTCAGCATCTGCATTTGACATGATGTCGCTGACTTCTGAGGGTCGTAGCATCAAAACTAGAGGTCAGATTTCTCCGACCCTGGCACCGTTAGATTCAGCAGAAAACGCTAGTCATTGTAATATATATAATATGTGCATGTGTGGTTCAAATTATGGGTGTGAAAACTGAAAAACCTGGACGATTTGGTAGTGATTGTTGAAAACAGGGACTTTTTAGTGATTTACAGATATTTTATCAGGACTCGGGACTCGTCTGGTCACCGCACATTAACTAGGTTGCACAAAACAAAACAAAATGAAGTGAAACCACGAGTGAGATCACACCCACAGTTTGATTTCTTTAGTCTGAACTGCAGTTGAAAAGTGGACTTTGCAGCATTTGAAGTATTTAGTTCATTTAGTGTGAACCTTGTTAACAGAAGTCTCGTCATTCACCCGTTCACTTTACCTCACAATTAAGAACAAATTCACAAACACGATTAACAGATCATATTCAGATGTCACACCGAGCCTCCATACACCCATAATGCCTTGCACCTCGGGGCCCGTCCCTCAGTTGGTCAACAAGAGGACTGAGATTCACATTTTCAAGGTTTGAGTGTCCTTTCTCGCACCAAACTCAGAGAGTGAACGCTCCAGAGCTCGGATAAACTGTTTCATGGTGTGAGCGTCTAAACCAAATTTGACAACAAAAAAATAAATAAAAAAAAACAAAAACCAAACAGGAAGCTGCGCTGGCTCGGTCCCGTCTGAGTGTCACCTCGCCGGCTGACGTTTTTCACCCGGCTCTCCCTCGGAGGATTGAACCATCCGTCTTCATCTGCCTGCAGCCTCCACCTCGGCCGGGCCAACGCGAGCTAAGAGCTTTCCTGGCAGGCGGCGAGCGCGCTGTCCTTGTCCTGTCCTCTGCTACAGGAAGGGCCTCTAATCAGCTGCACAGAGAGCATGCTGGGATATCTGGCAGGAGCCCAGATGAATGGAGGTAAATGATGCTGACGTCGGCTGGCTGTGTGCCACCCTCTGTTTATGTATCCCGTCGTTCACTCCATTCCTTCATTCATTCATGTACCGTTTCATTTCAATACTGGCTCCTGCCTTCATTCATTCATTTATTTTATTCACCCGCTCATTGATTCATTCGCCCAACTGTGTGTGTGTTGTTTTTTTAATCGCTCATTCGTTTCTTTTTCTCCTTCACTTTCCGGGGTTATGTAAGGTTATCAAACACTGTGATTCTCTTCATTTATTCATGAGTCAATTCAACACAGTGAAAAACAGATAGCAGGCTGGAATAAAGCCTCTTTGCCTCTGATGTTAAAGATAGTGAGGCCGGGCGCTCTCGGTGGGGGGGTGGGGGGGTAGGGGGGGGGGGGGGTAAAGAGAGTCTTTTGTCTTGAGGAAAATGTGATCAAAGGTGCTTCAAAATACATTTAAAAAGCCTTTATTCAGTTTTGATACTCGCTCCTGAAAGGTCTTAAAATGCGTCAGCGATGGTTTTAACTTCACATCATAAGTGGTGAAACAGGATAGAGGCTTTTTCAACCTGTTTTGCGGAGGCTTGGCTCCTCATTGTTCCTGATGAGGGGCGTGCATGCTCAGCAAAGTCTGAAAAACAAACAAACAAACAAACAAAAATATTTATTTATTTATTTGTTCATTCATTTAACAATGTACATCACCAATGGACCTGACTGAGAGGAGCTCAAGTTGATGTTTTATTAAATATCAGATGTGATATGATGGAGGAGTCATTCAGGTTTCAGTGGAGAGTTTTAGCTTCATATGATGGTCTACCCAGATTAGAATAAAAATTAGAAAAGATTAGAATAAAGTTAGGATTGAAATGCTAAATACTTGCAATGTTTTGTCATGAAAACAGTGAAAATTAAAGGCAGAATGAGTGAGATGAAGAGGACTCAAACAAAAATAATCTCCATCATGATAAGTGAGCCACTAGCAGTGTGTGCTGGTGTGTGTGTGTGTGTGTGTTGGTGTGTGTGTGTCTGCTCTATGCCTGGATTTTCTTGTTTTGCTGAGCTCGGGACTCTTCTGGGCGTCGGCCTTTGGGCATCAGGTGTGTGGCTCCCGGCCAATCACAGCGCAGCACGGTGCCAGATCAACAGCACAACGTCCAATAGGAAGCTACGAAAATTGCATACGCTGAAAAAAGAAAATCTAGCGATGTGAAACGCCAAGCGGACAAAGCTCGTTCGCTGTGGTTGCTGGCGAGCATCGAGGGAGAGGAGGAGGATGAAGAGCGACGAGGTGCCGGCCTGTTTTCTGCTGGGAGGGGCCAGCAGGCTAAATATTTTTCCTAGGACGGCAACGGAATGTTTTCCAATGCAATCCTAGGAGACAAAAACTCACTACCCGCTATCTGCTCTCCTCACCTCAAGTTTCTCAAGTCTCGCTTTTTGTGTTTCCATGTTGTAAGCAGCGACTCTTCAGTGACCAATCAGTCTGCAGCGTTTCACGTCCATAAATAGTATCCAAACTTTTGCAGAGTGGAGAACCCAAAAAAAAAAAAAAAAAAAAAAAAAAAAAAGCAGTTTGAGACGAGGTGAGTCGATGTTTTGTCAAGAAAACAGTCAAATTTAAAGATAGTGAATATCCTCACATGTATATAAAAAGGTCTACAAAAATGCATATCTTAACCCCCCATATTTTAACCCTAACCTTAATCTAAACCTAATCCTCATCCTAATTCTAATTCTAAGTTCAACCCTAACTCTGCTCTTAATCTCAAACCAGCATCTTAACGTGGAGCATCAACCCTCCTCCTCTTCCTCCTCCTCATGAGGACGTTTGAACCGGCTGAGCATCACAACACAGGAGCAGGCCCACACCATCCCACACAAACCACACACACACACACACACACACACACACACACACACACAGACACACACACACAGGACTTGCAGCTGCCACTCAGTGTGTGTCACCTGGGCTTTGTCCTGTCTCAGGGTCTGTCAGCTTTTTCTGCTGAGGTGTCAAGGAGCTCATCACCTCCGGGACGAGCGTGCCTTATCTGCCTTCCTCTGCCGAGAGAGAGAGAGAGAGAGAGAGGGAGAGAGAAAGAGAGAGAGAGGGAGAGATGCTCAGGTCGGCTCGGTGGTCTGCTGCTGTCGCTCAGCGCGCCTCAGGCCTCGACAAAAACACCTGACAGGACAGGACACTCCTCTGTGGCCGATATGGAAACCGCTTTCTTGACGTCGGTTTGACTCTGATGCAAGCTCACAACCTAAAGTGTCAAGTGGAAAATAAGCATAGGCGGTTCTAGGGGGTGGCAGGGGGTGGCAGCTGCCCCCCTAGAAAAATGCCTTGCCACCCGAGTTGCCACCACAATTTCAGACAGTTTATTTATTTATTTTTTAATTGTGGCTGTTCGGAAACTCTCTGTTACGAGACTCAAATGTCCGAGTGCAAGTAAATTCAGCAAAAGATGACACTCCTACTATTTAAGGGGTTGATAAATGAATAAATAAATAAATCAAAATATATATTTCTAATGCCACGTTTTTGGTTTTCTATTCAATGCTTTACTCATGTACCACAATAATGGAATGTTTTTGAGTTAAAATATCCTCATTCGGGGGTTTTCCAAGCAAATATTGATATATGGGATCGTTTGGTATTAAATTAGCATATATATTTCTGCCACCCCTTAAAATCTCCATGCCACCCTCTTGCCACCCCATGAATATTTGTCTAGATCCGCCCCTGAAAATAACCATAACACATATAATAACAATAATTACAATTATAATAATAATATATTTGTGTGGTGCTTTTCTTGGTACTCGAAGACACTTGACAGTTAAAACCGACTGTGAGACCGACAGTGGCTTATCAGTGATATTTTACCCTTCAAAAGCTGCAAGTTCATCCAATCTAAGTGAAATTTTAGGCCGATCACCACAACAATTCCTGCATAAAGTGGCCAAATATTAAGAAAAAGAGTTTATAAATTTCACCGTCTTTGTTCCCTGCAAGATTTTACAAAGTCAACACGGCACTTTGCTCTGTTTTGAAGTCGCACGCGGACGTCCTTCAGCGGTAAATGAATCTTTAATGGATCTTGTTATATTCACTGTGAGGCTCCGTGCCCTTTATCATTTTATTTTATATTTTGTTACCCTGAGGCTTTAGTTTCCATATTCGCAAGGTAATTCAGAGTGAGGTGTTTGCTTTTTGGCAGCACATGGAGACGTTCTACCAACGTAAAGGAAGCAGTTTATGAGTGAGGCTGTTATGTTTTATGCTCAGATTTGTATTAATGGACACTTTGGGCTCCAAAAAAAACCCCCAAAGAGAACCAAACAGTGCTGACATTACATTTTGATCACAATTCTTTGTGACGATTTTTACTCACTCCCTCAATTTCATTCCAAAAAAAAAAACACCCAAAACATCACAACATACTGGATGGACTGGACATTTTGAGAAAAGCTGCCATGAAATCAAAAGCATTTCAGGCCACAATAATCCCAAAAAAAAAAAAAAAAAGTCCCACAGTGGCTGATTATAGGTCCCTTTGAATGTCGGGGGCTCCAAACGGCTTTGAGAAATCTTTTGAAAAAGCTGCCCAAAAATAATAATCCGGCGACATCAGTAAACGGCACACAGCTCGCTCGCGGCACGCTGTGATATTTCATACCGAGGGGAAAGCAAAGAGACGAGGGCGATAAAAGACGCGAGGCTGGTGAGCGGCCGTTTGGATTTTGAAGCTCCCACAGACTTCGGACCGGTCGATGAATTTATTGAAGGCGGTGGAAACAAAGCAGCTGAGTGTAAAGTTTTGAGACAGATGATAAAAAACATAAAAAACAAGTTCATTCGGCAAACATACGGTGAGTGAGGGACAAAATAATATTGAGATGCAACGAGAAATAATTCAGAAGTTGACGTCATCTCGTCGTTCTGTCCTTTATCTATTGAGTTAGCTCGTATTTCAGGCGTTTTTACAGGCAAGAAGTGAATTTATCTTCATCCTCAAGGTCATTTTGTTAAGGAGTCATGGCCTCCGGTGGACATTGGTTCACCGTGCTCAGGATGTCTCTCCCTCCAAAGGCCACAGAAAACAGTCAAAAGATGTTATTTCACTCGGGGAGGTGAACTAATTGACGTCACCGGCGATGCTAAACACGCCCGGGGGGCAATCAGAGGGATTAAGAGTTTCCTTTTAAGAGCAGAGACGGTCCGCCCCGCCCTGCCTGCCAGCCGCTCGGACATTTTCATTTGCAGCTCCCAGACATTTCGCTGATGATGCTCTCCAGGCTCCGTGATGTTTGCAGCCGTGGATCGAGCTCCGTCTTTGGCTGCCAACTTTACAAACAACGCCTCCTCCGAGTTCCTCCCCCTGTCTTCACGGCCCGGAAACTCACCTTTCAGTTTGTATTTTATCACTTTTATGTCCTTCCTCTGTGGTAAATCATGCCACCCTGATGTTAATGTATGTTATTTCCCTACCCAGCATGCCTCTCTATCCCTAATTTGGACACTAAGGCTAATCCAACTCTTCTGTCCCCTTCAATTATGGTGGCCTGCAATTTATAGAAAGGATAAAAGTCACATTTTCACAAGAGGAAGTTTACTATTAGAGCAGAGATTCAGCAGAAACATCTCGTGAGGATACATCGCCGTGTTAAAAACTGCTTCAGATTTTTTTCTTTTTTGAAATCCTCCACTGATGGAAAAGCCAGAAATCACAGCACAGTTTGAAATAATCATCGAGTCTTTCCCCTAAGATTTCAACATTATGAATATATATTTTAGCTCTCACATAGCCCACGGTTGTTTTCAGTTATGCATGGCCCAGTTAGAGATAAGGCAGTAAATACATGTTTATATATTTTGACAATGCATAAAGGGCTGTACGTATCAGAAATATGCACTGGTGAAGTCTATGTGTTTACTAAACCTTCACTTTTAATATCAGTAACTCTTCACAGGAGTTTTTTTTTTTTTTTTTTTTTTTGATGATTGTGGCCTGAGCTGCTTGATTTCATGGCAGATTTTCTCAAAACTCGCAATCCAATATGCAATGTTTTGGGTGCTTTTGGCAATGAAATTGAGGGAGTCAGTGAAGTAATCTGCAACAAATAATGGCGACTTTTCATTTCGGTGTCAATAAAACAACATAATTCTCTGAATAACCTCACGAAAATGTCTGAGGATAATAAAAAATGCAAACTTCCAAATAAACCATTGTTGCCTCAGTCATAAAGTGAATCAGCATCGCGTGGCTTAGTGGATTGGTATTGAATATAAACCTTTTCAACCCCTGTAGATATTTTGTGCCGTGAAGCTGTGTGAGCCCTTATTCTTTTGCGCTCACTCTGGATAACAGCGCCAGCTAAACGCCCTAAAAGGTCAGTGTTGGGGAAACCTAGATGGAGACGTGTGAAGCTGAAAGCCGGAGCACCTGGACGACAAAATGAAAAACCCTGAAAAGCCGCGTGGGTTCAGGGGAGCGGCCTCCTGAAGGGTTCCTCGTGTGCGACGGAGAGAGAATTTCACTTCCACTCTAATTTTTTTTCCATTACGCAGCTGCGCCTCTGTCAGAGCGGGGCAGCTTTGTGTGGCTCTCAAAAGGGGGAGTCTCGCAGCGTTGGGGTCTAAATGTGGTTTGGGAGGCCTTTTCACACGCCGCCGGGCCGGGGCCGAGGCGTTCGAGGCGTTCGAGGCGTTCGAGGCTGAAAGCTGTGAGCGGAAAACAAAGTGGATCGATTCAGCCGGACTCACAAGTGTGGGATCGATCGTTATGACATTTGCTGTAAGCTTTCTGAAGCTGGTAAGCCGCTTGTGGACTTTGTGTGTGTGAGTGTGTGTGTGTGTGTGTGTGTGTGTTTGTGAGTGTTATATGTGAGTGTGTGTTGTGTGTAACTGAGACAGACCTTTATGTGTGAATGGGCGCCATCGTTCATGTCGTGATGCCGTGAAAAAAAAACAAAAAAACAGTTTACATGTGTCATAAACAAAAAAAAAAAAAAAAAAAAAAAAAAAAATGGACATCGTTTGTCAAAATTAATCCATCCAGATTATATAACCAGCTATCAGTCTATCAATCTGTCTATCCACGTATTGATCCACCTATTCACCTGTCTGTATGTGTATCCATCTCTATATCTCTTACACTGTTTCCCTCTCTCTCTCTCTCTCTCTCCTCTCTCTCTCTCTCTCTCTCTCTCGCTCAGACCTGCCCCTCCTGTCCTGCGGTGGAAACCCCGTTGTCCGAAGCCTCTTTAAGGAGTCAAGGTGAGTTAAGGAGCGAGTCCTCCGCTCGGGGAGGAGCAGACTGTGACGGTCCGTCGCTGCCAAGGACAGGATTACCACAGCCAGACAGCCGCGCTGCTGACCTCACCTCCACCTGACCCCCCCGGCCACACGCACACACACACACACACACACACACACACACACACACACACATTTCAGAGGACGTTCATTAACCACAATCATTCCCTGATCCTGATTTTTGCATTTTTTCAACCTCTAAAGGACCTTTCGGTGTTTTCAGCCCTTCACACTGCACACACACACTGACCATTTTTCAAAGCATACTGCACTTTAAAAAATTTTTTTCATTATTTATCAATCAATCAATCAATCAAATTTTATTTATATAGCACCTTTCAAACAAATGCATGATATTCAAAGTTACATCTTGATTGACAAATAAGCATAAAAAGAAGTAAAAGGACTAGGAGACCGATGCATACTCATAAAATATGGTTAATTAAAAAAATAAAAGATCAAGAAATAAGAGTAATCAGACAAGAGAGTGAATAAAAAGATTTAAAACAATAAAAACACAGCAATAAAAAAAACCCCTCAAGAATAAAATACTGAATAAAATATAAAAACCTTGCCAATTTTTTCAGATGATAAACCTAAAATTCTCAGCTGCCCAGGTTTAAAACTTAGCTTTGTTTGAATGAAGTTTGCAAAACGTTTTCCTAAAATCTATTTTGTAAGGGGCGGCTTTCTGGTGGACATTGTGTTGTTTGTGTTTACAAATGCAGAAGAGAAGAACGGTGCGTTCACGTGCTATCACAAGAATCAGACATTTTTTAAATCAGGAATCGAGTTTGATTTTTTTTCCCACACCAAACAGGATGTAGCTGTTTGGTTGTCGACTTTGGAGTCCTGGATGTCTGAGTTTCCCACCAGCATGTGAACGCATCGCAAGACTTGTAAATCAAAACGGGGTTCAAACTGAATTACCGTGCGATCCTAAACGAACTCTGACAAACTAAACCCGGGCGGGGTGTTCGCTGTGATGGATCACCTGTCTGAAGGAAGTTTTCAAGCCTTTGCGAGTTGATTTTGGTACCAAACTGAAATGAATGGTTAGCAGATGGTTCGCCTGGAAGCATCCATCTGTTTGAAACACATTCAGAAAGTACGGGATGCTTTGGAGAATGGCTGGCGGGGAGGCAAAGCGTTCATAAATCACAGCAAATGGGCTAAAATATGCAAAAACACCTTTCGATTAAAACTTGACTTGACAGTTTCACAAGTTGGTAGCCCAGGAGATAAGCATTGTTAAATTTCCTTCTGTCAGGTGATGTCATGGTTGGGTGCTGCTATCTGGTTCCATTTAAACCCATATTTGTTCAACTCTGAGCCTAATGAAGCTCTTCTGTTTTGTTTCCTCCTCTTTTCCGCGGCTGCCGTCTGCAGCTGATGATGTTATACAAGTGGCCGATCATGTCATTCAGCCTGAATTATGGATTCACTTCACCAACATCAACCAAGAAAAGCTGAAAGTCAGTATCTGCAGCAAAGTACTTTTGACGAAGTGGGGGTTCTACAAGCCTTATGCAAAAACGGCTATACTTCCACCAAAGAAAGATTAAAAAAAAATGCAGTATTTTGTAAAAACTGAGGATGCAACCAGCTGATCTTCAGGTAAGTCCAACCTGGAGCTGAGTAGCTAAAGTAGGTCAGGTAGGCCAGAGGTTCTTCAATCAAGAGTTTTAGTTTTTAAATAGGATATTCATGAGTTTGCTGTGTTACTGCACTGGGAGAATAAGAATTAGAATCAACACCTATGACTAAAAAATGGTCTTGTTCTCCTTAAAAGATTCACTGAGCGATTTGAAAGGATCCAATTTAGCAAAATGTTTTCACACCCAACGCTCAGGCCGGTCAGTGATGTTTTACACCAAAGAGACAAAAGAAGAAGAAGATCTTGGGTCCTCTCTTTGACTCGGTGCAAAGCACCACAAAGTGTCTCTTCTCTAGTTTCCAAGTGGCTCACTCGTCATTCTCACGTTGTGGAAACAGCAAAGTGTCTTGTGTCCCTCTGAGCTCCACGGGCAGCTCAGCTCTGAGGTCAGTGCTGCAGGTCTCTCTGCTGTCTAATATTTATTTTATTCTATTTAATCTTATTCTATGTTTCTATTCTATTACCGCTGCTGTAACATAAGAATCCCAGTTTGCGATCAATAAAAGTATATCTATCCATCTATCTATCTATCTATCTATCTGAAGCTCATTATCAGACAGTGATGGTGGCCTCCATAGGGGGCGCCGGCGAGCGTCCGCTCTGCTTGTCCCACACACAGGGACGCTGCTTCACCTCAGGGAGCTCAGATGGAGTCCTGATCTGCTCGGGAGCTTTCACTCCGTCTCCTTCCTTCTTACCTGGAGAATCCTCCATTAGAACAGCAGCCCACCAAGGTGTGACACACCTGGCTGTTAGAGGGGACGGGAGACGGCGCTCTGATTGGTTCACGGCATGTTACGCCCAAAACACAGCCAGGATTCATGAAGAGACTCAGGACAAGCCTTTAGAACCAGGAGCCTGGAGCAATGATCCTTTTTTCCACCGTTAAAATAACAAAAGTGGACTTTGACTAAATACACTTATGCCACGCTCTTCACACTATAACCTTCATTTGTTAAAATAAAGCCCCTGATGTTGGGGAGTCCAGCTTTTTCCAGATTTCCAGTGTAAGGAGTGGAGACAGAAATCCTTCCATCTGTCCGTCTTGGTGGAGACATTTGATCCTCGTGAGGTTCAGCTCGACTGGACAGCAGAAAAAAAAAAAAAAAAAAAAAAAAAAAGGCAGCCGGATGTCATGCCGCGTTCTGCCGTGTCTCTGCTGTGTTTCTACTTTGCTCTTTAAGCATCTCTTTGTTTCGCTCAGACAAAGAAATTAATAAACTTCCACCGTCTGCATTGAAGTGGCTTCCAACCTTTTCTTCTCGTCCTCATAAATATAGAAATATGAGCGCACGCACGCACACACACACAAGCACACACACACACACACACACACACACAGACAGCTAACCAGATGTACAACTATGCACACACACACACACACACACACACACACAGACAGCTATAAATAGTAGGCCGTGTGTTTGTATGCAGATACACAACATTTCTCCCTCCTTGTCAGCTCCCTCTCCCTTCACCTCCCTCTCTCCCTCCTCTGCCTCCCTTCATCTTTCCTCCTCCTCCTCCTCCTCCTCCTCCTCTCTGTCATTCTCTCCACCTGAATACTAATGGACCGTCTCTCCTCCTCATCCTGCCGTAGCATGACTCAAACATCCCTCCTTCCTGTCTCTATCTGTATCTCCCCTCAGTCTCTCTCTCTCTCTCTCTCTCTCTCTCTCTCTCTCTCTCTCTCCACCAGCGTCTGTCTCTGTCCTCTGTGCAACACAAGTGTTTTGGAGAAGCTCTTGTTTCCCATAAATTTTCTCTGCTTGAATTCCTCATCCTCATCCTTCAGCATGACTCATAGACTTTACCTCCGCTCCTCTCCTCCTCCTCCTCCTTTTCATCTCTCTCTCTCTCCATCCGTCTCCTCCCCTCTGCCAGGCAAGTTTTTCTTGGATGTTTTCCACGATTCCTCGGGTTTCCTACCGTTCCCTCCCTCCCTCCCTCCCTCCCGTTCTCTCGCTCCTCATCTGAAACCAACACAACCAAAATGCTTTAAAAAGGAAACCTAATCCTCTTTCTCAAAGTCAACTCTGAATTACAACAAACATCTCTGCTGACATTCAACCGGGGGAAAATATAGCATTTGCAAATATTTTAAGTGGTTAATCCACAAGATCCCAAATTTAACTTGTCCCTCCGACGTGCAGCGGCGTGCTGAACGTGACGTCTGCCTGGTGTCTGCCTCTGTGTACAAATATATTTTCTGTACTCTATACTGGGGAGTGAATGGCGTCAGATTTGGACTTTCTCACATCAACTCTGCTACTAAAAACCTGCAAAGTTCAAGATTTTGGCACCTGAGCTCTGCAGCAACGTTAGGTGGCAAAACATCAGCTAACCTATTGTTAAGTTCAGCCCCAGGTTTATTTAAAGCCTAAACATCACTGTCTACAGTTTCAAAGGGCTTTTACAGTTTTCAAAAGGCAGGATGACACGCCCCTGACTTAATCCTCACAGCAGGCAAGAAAAAAAAAAAAAACTCCCAAAAACAGCAGCTGGGAAAAAAAAAAGGGAAAAGTGGAAGCAATCTGGAGACGGACCACAGAGAGAGGAGACCCCTAACCCTAACCCAGCCCAGACAGGTGGGCAAGGTGTGCCGACACAGAGAACAAATTACAAGGAAAAAAATCACTTCACACTCAGACAAAATGTTGGAAAACATCAACGAACGTGTTGTTGCAGAACTAGGCTGTCCTCAAACTGGGGCCTTTAAGTGTACCGCACATTAATTCATGTGCACATGCAGGTGTTTTCATCAGGATGAGGACAATCGACAGCTAATGTCCAGACTCAAAACTCACCTGTTCAAGATAGCCTACTCTCTGTAACTGTTCTGTTCCATTTTTTATTTTTATTTTTATTTTTTATTTATATAATGTAAAAGACATGACCAACAAGCGACTTCCATTACTGAATCCTTCATTATCAGTGGTAGTGATCAAACATGGGTCTGCAAGTGTGAATTAATAGTTGTTGTAGTTTATATTGTGGGATGGGTGTCACAATGTCTAATTAAGTATTTTCTATGATGTTTTCTTTTTATGCTATTTTCTATGATGTTTTCTTATGCTGTGTTTTCTGTGATGTTTTTATGCTGTGTTTTTTTTTTTCTGTCGTTGCTGTATTCTGTATTTATTTTTACTGTAAGGTGACCTTGAGTGCCATGAAAGGTGCCATAACAAATAAAATGTATTATTATTATAATGTTACATTGCAAGCTTCAACACATCCAGTGGGTTTAACTGCCAGGCTTTAATAAATGTGTCCATCACATTTGTTGATATCTCAGAATTAACTTATGCCTTTCCTATCATATCATGTAATGCTATCAAATGGCAATGTTGGCTTATGTTAGCTGTCACAGGTTATCAAATGTTTTACCTTGAAATATGACCCAGTGTCCCTCCAGATTT
Source organism: Myripristis murdjan (assembly GCF_902150065.1). Taxonomy (NCBI): domain Eukaryota; kingdom Metazoa; phylum Chordata; class Actinopteri; order Holocentriformes; family Holocentridae; genus Myripristis; species Myripristis murdjan. Next base: position 5,453,351 of record NC_043990.1, read on the forward strand.
TCACTATTCTCACTATTATTATTATTATTATTATTATTATTACTATGTTAATAAATCAGGGATCGGTGAAGTGACAACAGTGTGTCAGATTCCCTGTGTTTATAAATGACGTGCAACACAGCAGTACAATATAAAAACAGCATTTGAGCTTCGTACCCTGAGCGTGACGTCAGAGGAAAATGGTTGAAGATGAAGTGTAATATTTCAGAACTCCTTTCAGCACCACGGACAGCAACTCCACGGACGAAAAAAAAAAAAAATGTCTTGCCTCCCAAAATCCACCAAAACACACCTGAAATCTGTAATAACACCAGTGAACACAAAACGCAGGAAGTGCTTCGGTGTCACGAGGAGGATCTGAGGATCGTAGAATCAAAAGTAGAGGTCAGATTGCTTCAACCCTGGCACCATTAGCTCAGCAGAAAAACCTGAAGTTTTTGATGTAATGTGTGTATGTTTAGTTGGTTGGTATGTTTGGGGTGAGCAGCAAAAACAAAAAATGGGACAATTTGGTAGTGAATGTTGAAAACCAGGACATTCAGTTTTGCAGATATTTGTCAGGACGCGCAGCTTGAAACTGGGCCGTCTGGTGACTGTATGCAGGACTAGGAAGAGCTCTTTCAGGGTCATATTGTTACCCTGCAAGGGGAACTCAAACTCCATTTCCTCACAGTTTGTGGCTTTTAGGAACTCTCACCTCTTGATGGATAATATAAAACTCAAGAAAATCCATGTTTTTATCTGGGTTCCATCGCTTTGAGGTTCTCCCAGTATGTTTCTAAAAGAGTTCTGTCTGTTCATCTGTAGTAACCAGATCTGAAAATAACTGCAACACGTATTTAACTGAGTAATGGACGACTAAAAAAAAAGATTTGCATTTGGAAATTTTAGAAAAACATCATGACTGTGTAGTAAAGGACTTCAGCCAAGCACCATGAATTTATAAAAGAAAAGCAGAAAAGGGAACGGTGGGTACAGATGAAGTCTCTTTTAAACAGAAAGTGGCGAGCAAACAAATTTCAAAACAAAAGTCGAGCACAATGAGCGCTTTAGTGTGATTGGCTGGAAGTCGGCATGGCTTATGGATATTGTAGTAGGTGTCACTGAAGTGTGTGTGTCTGATGAAATATTCGTAATCACCGATGGCAGCAATAACGGTCTAATAAGTCTTGTTTCACCCTGTAGAAAGTCTAATTAACACAGATTGGCTGTAATAACCAGCAGAATGCAGTTGTATGTTTTGCCCAGATCTGCATATTAATGAATGATTCATTCAAAACTACTATAATTCCTTAATGCGTTAAGATGGGGCGTTCATATTAATTGCACAGATCTGTTATGTGAATATCCATATGTTGACACAGGAATATTTCATAATTAGTGTGTTAATTACTTCAGAATTGTTAAATTTGCATAGTTGGTGATGTTTAATTTATTAGAGTAATTATGGTGGGACATTAGGTCACTCACATGCCTCGACTGATTTTTTTCTCCATGTTTGTTGCTAAGCTCTCAATCGCTGCTTTCTAATAGATCACCTGTCAATCAAACAGTGTGGCTGGGACGGTGACGGCGTCTCTTTTCTTTTCTTTTGCGATTTCTGCTGTTCGAGCCTGTTGATGGCGTTTGACGGCATCTTTTTAAAACCACTGCGCCGCCGTAATCACGGTAAATCTCCTCAGCTGATTTGGCTGTAACAAACTAAAGAAACCACGTCGATAAAAACAAACAAAAGCACATTTACAAGGACTTGATGCAGCAGCAGCAGAGACGTTGGTATTCATTACCGAGCCTCGCTGTCAACATCTCAGCCATCAGGATGAGCCGGCAGGGGAAAGCTGAGACATCACAAGGCCGAGCTGCCACCCACCAACCCTCAGCTGTTACTGCCGCACGTGTTACATCTGACTCCGGGCGCCGGAGGAAGACGCACAGAGGCTGAGAGGAAGGAGGGACTCTGCACACTGCCTGCACAGTTGCTTCTGCAAAATGAGATGTCAAGCATTTGAGAGAAAAACACAACACCTACTCTTACAAATGGACCGCCATTACAGAAGCAAAAGTGCTAAAGCGTCCTTGAGCGAGACGATGAGCCTCTGTGCATGAGCCTGACCTCTGACCTCTGCAGGACAGAGGTACAAGGTTTAAGATGCACCTCATCCTAAAAACGTTTAGTGGCGGGACAATGGATGGTTTTCATCTGTCTGTGAAACATCATGTGTCCAGAGGTGAAAAGCCAGGTGTCCTTGCACCTTGATGGATCATCATTATTCTTACCTGGCGCATTTTCCAGGTGAGAAGGAAGGCTTCTCATGAGCAGATCATCTACGGCGACAGCAGGACTCCATCTGAGCTCCCTGAGGTGAAGCAGTGTCCCTGTGTGTGGGACAAGCAGAGGGGATGTGTGTTGTCACCCCCCATGTATTACTATTTTGAAAATGAGTTTAAAGCAGGGGTGAAAATCGCATTTCATTATCGGGGGGGACAATAAACACCAAAATTTCAGAGAGTAATTCCTGGGGGGGGGGGGTGGCATGAAAAAATTGCTGTCTGGCATGACTGTACCTCCCTACAAGAACTAGAAACTCCAAATAAGCTCCAAAACAGGAGGAAATTCCTTGAATAATGCAACTACATCAAACAATTCTTCAAAAAACATATTTATTGTAGTTTCAGCAAAAAACAAAGCAAGATATGGCATCAAATAGTGTACGGTAAGGTAATAACTAGGCCTACAAGTAAAAAAAAAAAAAAAAAAAAAGTGTGGATCACATCAGACTCAAAGTACAAATAGCCTACTTTAAATTAAAAAAAAATAGATATCTGTTTAGAGACAAATAGAGGATGAGGGAAGTGGAGGAAAATTTATAATTAGCACCGCTTGCATTGTGCTTTCATTGAATACTACTATACTATTCAAAATTATTTATTAGTGTTAACAATGTTTTTTTTTTTTTTTTTTGGCAGCCACTCAGCTTGATCTCCAGCCTCCATCAAACTATGGGACTCCATCCTTTGTCTCCTCCCTCTTACCCATATCATCACCTACAATAAATCCTTCATCTTTTACTCAACTCTCTGGGCTCTAGTTTCGCAGACCAGGCGAGGCGGGGGCGTAGCGCAGATGCGCTTCGCCAACTGGGTGTGGCCAGGCGGATTTTCCAAGTTTGGCACGCCGTTCTCGGTGGCGCAAGTACTCCGCCGTCCCTCCTACCGATGCAAGGGAGGAGAGAAGGCGTGGAGTGGGTTTGACACAGCCGATTCACATGTAACCAATCAAATGAGCCCCTGTCCTCGCCTTTAAAATGCGCTGCGTGAAGGCGTAATGAAAGTTTACACAGCTGACATGGAGGTCTACTGCCGCAGGCGGAGCGGAGCCCAGGAGACAGGCGCGGAGCGGAGACCAGCGAGCAGTGCGCACACGTCACCAAAACCTCACAGGCAGGCTTCCGGAATGTCAGGCACCTGAACAATGCAATAAATACCGAAAAAAACACTATTCAATGCTACGATCACAATCAGCACATACATATATCTCCATATCAACTGTCCCGTCACAGCTGATGTCAGATCAAAGGAGATTGGCACCGTTTGTGCTGATTGTGAGGTTTTGGTGATGTGCGCCAGGCAGCCAAACTTCCACTGCGCCAGCTCCGCTCTGCCTTGCGCTGAAAGTAGACGTGGTTTCAGACGGCGAGCTTTTGGCGCACCTCGGCGAAGCCTTTTGGCACGAAACTGTCACTGCACCAAGCCGAATCTGTCGGCACCTCCCCCCGCTGCGCCACCACTCCCATCTCGGCGAACCTCCGCCTGCGAAACTTGGAAACTGTCCGCCTCTGCCGCTTCGCCGGTCGAAACTAGCTCTGTGCGGGGTTCGCCTCACTGCGCCACCCCGCGCTGCGCCGGGAAACTAGAGCCCTAAGTCTCTGTCTGCATGTGGGTCCTGCCAGAAACATCACTGTAAAAAAGCAAAACAGAACCACTGACTTCAGACCTGTTTTTTGTTGATCAGTCAAGGCAGCACTGCAGCAACACTGCAGCTGACCACACCTCAGTTTAAGACCCAACACACCCATGGGCGCTCAGATGGACACAAGTGCATGAGCTGTTCACACAATTTGGGCGCTGAAATGTCACGTTTTCAAATTTCACGCCACAGTAGTAAAATGAGGTAGTGTGGTGGCACAACAGACGGGAGTTTCCCTTTGCAGACCAGGTGTGAGTCCCAGGTGTGAGTCCCATGTCAAGTGAAGTGTTACACATTAGGTGGCCATTATTAGTGAACCATAGCATTTCATAACATTAACCATGACCTTTTCCAAACCTTAACCACGTAGTTTTGGTGGTTAATGACACTAATGAAGCAAATGTAATTTTGTTTTATTTCAAAGTTCTCATCTTTAGCCTTTTCCTTTTTTAATTCTTTTTTAATTTAATTTGTTTCTACTGTCTACTGTACTTTATATGAGTCTACTGTACTTCATATGCATCTACTGTACTTCATATGAGTGTAATGTACCTTATATGAGTCTAATGTACCTTATATGTTGTCTTTTATTGTTTTATTTTACCTTTTCCTTTTTTAATTCCACCCTGTGCTGTTTTATTATTTTTAATGTTTTATTTTTATTTAATGTGTTTCAAATGTTCTTCTTTTTATTGTGAAGCACTTTGAGCTGCAATTCTTGTATGAAAGGTGCTATACAAATAAAGTTTTATCATTATTATTATTATTATTAATGAAGCGAATGTAATTGGCTAAAGTAGCTACCGAGTGAACTAGTCACATAATGCCATGGTCATGTGACGTTGATGCAGGCTCCATCACCTTGGCTATTAGTGTAAATGTTGATGTGCTGTGTGTTTGCAGAAACGTAAAATGCAACGTTTTATTCTGGCGACTGGATTGGAGTCAGTGTGTTTTCATATTCATACCGAGTGACTGAGATGGAGGGAGGCAGCTGGGGGAAGTGGGAGGAGGGGAGAGAGGGGATGTTCAGGGGTGAAGAACAGCTGTATGCCCTGTCAGACAGACAGACAGGCAGACAGACAGACAGACAGAGCGAGGCCCAGCTGCAGACTGAAACAGGCAGTAATGCGATCCATATTACATGCATCAGATGTTGCTCGTATCCACCATTGCTCGCCTTTACTCGAGCGGAGTAATACTTTCAAAATCCTGCAGCGATGAATATCAAAGTCATGCATTAGATCGCTCGGCGGCGTGCCGCGTCAGCCGGCAGACGATGAATAAACATGTTGGCGTCGGCACTCCGGAGTCACATGTTACATGTAATGAGATAAGAAGAATCTGATTGCATTTGCATAACGTTCAGCTGGCAGCTCTATCCTGGGTGATGTATGATGAGGCCAAACACGGAGTTAAAAACATCCAGATAATCCAGACGGTCCAAAGCACAAAGACCATTAACGCAACATTAAGGAAAATGCTATCTGTCGTAAATATTCTCATGTTTAATGTTAAGTATTTACAGTAATAATCCACAACATTTTCATGTAATTAAACAATCTCTGCTCACTGCTTGATGTGGTTCAAGAAACAATCTGAAATCTTTTCCATGGTCTGTTCTAGTCACTCGGTGTCTGGTAAGTGACGCATTTACATTTTTGCGGTTTGCTTGGAATAAAACAAGAAGAAGAAGAACTGGGTCGTCAGCAGGAGCAGCGACGGCCTCCATGGCCGAGCAGAGAAAAAAAAGAGAAACTCAAACTCTGTCGATGGGAATTCCAAGCCCCGCCCACATCGTTTGATTGACAGGTGATCTGTGGGACGCGCAGCGCAAAAACACCACAGTGATGAGCGCCTAGCAACGAAGATGGAAAAATCAAAAATCTTGAGGAATGAAGTAGCCGACTTAAAGATACTGTCATACTTGGAAAGCAAGAACCAAAATAGAAAGAAATTCAGCCTTAAGAAAGAATGGAAGAAAGAAAGAAGAGGATAAAAAAATCTTTTTCCCCCATCGTATCAGAAAGCCTGACGTGCCACCAGACGCGGCTCTGATCATCATCAGTGTAAAATTACGTTAATTGAAATTATCAGCGGGCAATCAGAGTCCTAACAGCTTCAGACGATGGGTGTAAATGTGCAGGAGTTGACATTTGACTCCGGAGCAGCAACGAGACCCAGAGGGACGGCGCAGCGGGCTAATCACATCACATGACCCGCCGTATAGATGGAGCGTGTGTTTCCAACATGACACACATCCTTTAGTGAATTCAGTGTTTCTAAAATACTGTAAAGGGAACCAAACACTCAAGTCACTGCGAGAAGTCTGTACAGGAAAACTATTCTGTATTTCTATATTGTTATATTCTGTTTTCGTATTTATCCATAGGACTGAAGAGTGTATGTAAACTTCATTTCAGTAAGACCTTAAAGGAGAAACACTGGAGAAACACACCGCCATACGGACCAGAATGCAACGGTGCAACGGAGCTGTCACTGGAAACGGGAAATACAACGACTTGTTACGGCTTTTTTTTTTTGTTTTTTTGTAATGTAACAATCAGGTGTAACATTTTTTTTTTCATAATTTAGGATGAATGTTCATATTGTTTGGCTAAATGTGCAAAACCGAAAGATTCACTCAGTAGAAACACGTGAAGCACAATAAAATGTAAATAAAGGGCAGATTTCACTGGTCTTTTTTTCAGTCTTTTAGAAAGTTTTAGGGTCACAAAGACAGACAGCTCTTAATCTAGATTACACGAAGTTCTAAAGATTATATCGATGATGAGTTAAATGATGAAATAAAAAGGTGTCAATCCAAGAAGGAAGAGAAGATTTTATGATATTGATACGTGTGCTGTTGATATTGATATTCGAAAAGAAGACGTAGTTGTGTCGACGCGTCACTGATCAGTGAAGTACCTCCGGCTGCCATCTGGGGGCGCCGGCGTGCGAAATTTTATTCTGAATTTTTTCAATCATTTTGTTTCCACATTTTTCAGAGTTTGGATGAAAGTTTTCATGTTGATTGATTATTGAGTGTCTGTGTGTGTGTGTGTGTGTGTGTGTGTGTGTGTGTGTGTGTGTGTGTGTGGACGCATGGATGTGTGAACTGAATGTATTTACACTGATGTGCATATGTGTGTGTGTGTGTGTGTGTATGCAAACCCAAAGTGTGTGCCTGAATGTGTGTGTGAGAGACAATTCAGTAGAGAAATGTAGAGATGTGTGTGTGTGTGTGTGTGTGTGTGGGATATGTGTGTATGCTCACATTCATGAGTGTGTTGGTTTGTTTGCAAACCTGAAAATGTGTATGCATGCAATTGTATCTGTTTGTGTGTGTGTGTGTGTGTATGTGTGTGTGTGTGAGAGAGAGAGAGAGAGAGAGAGAGAGAGGTAGAGCGACATACACAATCACAGCAGAAGCGGAGTGTGTGACGACGGCACGGAGAGAGCGACGCCCTCACTATTCCTCTCTCTCTCTCTCTCTCTCTCTCTCTCTCTCTCTCTCACACACACACACACACACACACACACACACTCACACATACACACACAAACCCTTTCACGCACTGGGGAGAGGAAGACAGTAAAGAAGAGAGAGAGATAGGCAAGAGAGAGGAGCGGAACGGAGAGAAGAGGAAGAGGAAGAAGAAGAAGAGGAAAAAGAAAAAGAAGAAGAAGAGAAGAAGAAGAAGAAGAAGCGAGAGAGAGAGACGGGAGAGATGCCCGCTGGACGGATGGATTTTATTTTCTCCGAGCTGCACCAGCCTCTGTAAGACCAACATGGGCTGCATTGGATCCCGGACGATCAGTAAGACAGCACCGCTTTCCATTTCACTGCGAGCCCGGGAGAGGATGGAGGGATGCGGGGAGGAAGATTCAGAAAATTAAGGGAGGATGGATGAGGCTGCGTTTCTGCGGTTTTGGGTTTTTTTTTTTTTATTATTATTATTAGAAAAGGATGAGGGAAAAAAGGAGGACAGGAAGAAATAGGACAAAATAGAGGATGAGGGAAGTGGAGGAAAACGGGATGAGAGAGGCACCGAGCGGCGCCGAAAAACCTTAAAATACCCCTATAATATTCCTATAATATCCCTGTGATAATCCTGCAGGGAGTTGGGAGTGCGTCTGCGCTGCTCGGCGCGGAGTTACCAGTGACCTTATGGTACTTTATGGTGTTTTATTTCCCCCCTCATCGCCTATGGTGTTTCTATGATATCCGGATATCACAGACGTGCAGTTACAGTGAGTCTGTAGTTTATTATAGGGAATATTATAGCCGCTTCCTCTGCGCTCAGGGTGTGTTTGAGGTTTGAGACAGACACAGACAGAGAGCGAGATGTGTGTGGAATAAGATGCGGGCCCTGACGTTTCATCTCCACATGGATGACAGGATGCGTGCGTGCGTGCGTGCGTGTGCATGTGTGTGTCTGTGTGTGTGTGTCTCTGTGTGTGTGGATGCGGATGGAGGAGATCGGGAGAATGTCACGTTGTTTACAGCTATCACCAGGGAGAAGCATGGGAGGAAGAGGAGGAGAAGGAGGGATGAGAGAGAGAGAGAGAGAGAGAGAGAGAGAGAGAGGTGAAATCCTGTTAGCAGCGTCTGTCTGGCATAACTGCTGTGGATTGTGATGGAGAGAATGAGGAGGAGAGGCAGCAGACACTCTGAATTTTATTATGCACAGGGAGGAAACGATATGAGAGAGAGAGAGAGAGAGAGAGAGAGAGAGAGAGAGAGAGAGAGAGAGAGCTGCCTTATCTAAACCGCACCTCCGCCTTGACATAAAACTAAGGTCATTGGATCTTGAGAAAAAGCCTCCTTCTGCCCTTCCTTCCTTCTCTCCTCCCCTCTTTTCTTCTTTCCTCTCCTCCTCCTCTCCTCCCTCCTTTCCTCCATCCTTCTCTCCTTTCCTTTTCCTCCTCTCTCCCTCTCCCTCTCTCTCGCTCTCTCTCTCTCTCTTCCGTGCGTCATGCAGCGACGTAATAAATTGAAGACGCAGGTAGTGCACACCAGGTTGCACACACACACACACACACACACACACACACACACACACACACACACACACACACACACACACACACACACATGCAGGGAGCATGACTCGTGCAGGATGAGTCAGAACCGGGCTCGGTAAAACCCAGGTGTGAGTCTGAAGGCTCTGCACATGTAGGTCAGTTCTACAAAGTCAATGGTGCCGGTGGCTATTGCACGCACGCACGCGCACACACACACACACACACACACACATATCAAAGATGTGAGCATGCTTGCTGACACAACAGATGCATATGGACACTTGCATATGCATGTTCTTGCACTAACTCACATTACGCAGGTATTCTAGTGCACACACACACACACACACACACACACACACACACACACACACACACACAGAGTGTTTCATATTTTATGGAGTAGCCTCTTCACTGCAGACAGAAACACCCAAGAGACTCAGTTCAACTCAAAGCATTCTGCTGTCTCTGCATGGTCACCAGAATCTGCTGTCTGTGTGTGTGTGTGTGTGTGTGTGTGTGTGTGTGTTACCATCCCTGAGCCACTAAATGAGCCATGTAGCTGCATGTGTGTGCGGTGCGTGGTGCATTCACGTGCCCGTGTGCGCCGTAACGGAGAACGATCACCCCACCTCTAAGGACTCCATCAAGCCCCGTCGATTCCTTTATGGAAACAAATGGAGCCGGCGGGGGATTGAAATAAATAAAGGGAGGGAAAATTTGACCTTTGATTGTCATTGAGCCGGGCGGACGGCGAGCATGTGTTGCTCATGGGGAGGAGGAGGAGGAGGAGGAGGAGGAGGAGGAAGAGGAGGAGGCATGAGTGGGGCAGGAAAGGGGAGAAAACAATAACAAGGCAGCAGTGGGGAGGGCTTTTTTTTCGACAGAGAGATGTTTTGGCGTGAATCAAAAAAAAAAAAAATGTCCTGCTTCGTCAGTGGGTGTGTTCCCCTTTGTGTTTGCTTTTCTGCTCTCATCTTCTTCGTCTCCCTCTGTCTGCCTCCTCTGCCTCTCCTCCTCTCTCTCTCTCTTATTTTGCTGCCTCAGAATTAGATCAAAGCACATTACGCCAGCTAAGTGCCGTGAACGTTATCTCACTCCATTTGATATTCTCATTTGTGTGTGTGTGTGTGTGTGTGTGTGTATGTGCTGTGCCGGCTGTATGAAGCTGTGAGGTTAACTGAGTTGAAGCTATTGCATGTAGCTGGGGTTGGGTTGGGGAGATGGGAGTGGGGGGGGGATTTTGTTTGAGTGTAACAAGGAAGTGGGTCCAGCTGTAATAATGACTTATGCTTCCATTAAAACCTGCATTTTAAACACAGAGCGGCGAGTGCAGATGTGTGGGGATTTCTCTCTGCAAGCGTTTAGCTAACATTAATGTAAAAAAAATCCCCATCATTTTCTTCTAATTTTCACGTAATTGTCTTTTCCGCTTCCCTTCTATCACCAATTGCAATGATACATCCGTGATTCATCCACTGCACGGAGGAAACGGAGGTAAACGAGTCGCCGTCACTGTGGTGGCTCCCTCTTGGCACTCAATGCAACTTTGACAAAAGACCAGAGGGTCAACTAACAACGTGAGGAAGAATCCATGCAAAGCCGCTGCTTGTTGATGAATAACGATATGCTCGCACAATCATAAGACGATGCACAGCAGCTGCATTACGAGCTGTTGTCCTTCATCCCGAATCCTGTCCTGTGTGTCCTGAAAATGAGACTAAACCCGGGTTTGGATTAGCTGCAGCTCCATAAAACACTGTGAAACATTGTTTTGGAGTTTACGTCTGCATGGACTCCGGCTGTTGAAAATAGCAGAAGCTGCAGAGACAGTGTAGCTGCAGGAGTGAGCTGATGTCACGCAGAGAAGATGAAATGGATAAAATAACATAAACTTAAAGTAATGGATAATGATTTGCACTCAACACAGTCATTGTGTTTCTTTGGCCTAATGACAGGCAGTTGACTTCATGTTCATTAACTAAAAATCACACATTTCAGGTTGACTGTCATGTGTTGCACTGTTACTGTTTGGTTTGTTTATTTACACACGCAAGAAACTCTATCAAAGATTTAAATTTAGCAGGAAATGTGAGTGAGAATCGTCTAAAAACCCTCAAGGGGGCTTGAAACGACGTGGCATTCTCCAGGCAGCGTGTTACTGGGAAAAAAAGAAGTATACACAGTTTGCACGTGTCATACTAATAATATGAATGAATGAATGAATGAATGAAGAATTTTATTTTCAAACAAGTATACAACAAAAAAAAAATATATATATAATATATATGTGTACGTTTTCCATATATAAATATAAAAGATAAAAAAAGGAAAAAGAGAAACAGATAAACAATGTATCCTGCTTGAAAAAGGAGTAGGAAGAAGTATACACTTTTTTATACCTACCCCTTTCTAACTATTCATCATAATTGATGTAATTGGATTCTATATAATTCAATACAACTGTATATACAAATACATATAGTAGAAATTGCGCGTTATATGGGATTTGTTTAGTACTTAGGCTGTATAATTATATGTATATATACACACATACGCATATACATACATATACATACATACATACATACATACCTATACAGAAATACATACATATCTGTTTCAAGTGTATGTCATGTACCGGAGGCCACGCCCACTGCGTCCGTGTGGCGGGTCGCTCTTTGTATCAGTTGGTTAATAGTCGTATTTTTTCTCCCAGAGCTTTCTATCATATCCGGTTTCTAACTAATGTTGAACAAGTGAGTCAGATCCGACTTCACAGAAGGAACCCTGATCTGTGGGCGGAGGCTCTCTCCAGTCCCATCAGTCCGGTGACTCGTGGTTTAACGCTCAGTTGTTGTGATTTCCTACAACTTTGCCACTGCAGCGATGGCGGCGTCGCTACTCAACCATATCCAGTTCCTGACTCTTTTCCTTTTGCACACCGTCCCGCTGCACAGGAGGTGACTGCCGTTTGTTTGGAGAGATTTTTATTGTTTATATTATTTTATTTTAACCTTTTGCCAGGCGCAAAAGGCAAAAATTGTAAGTCGGACTTCAGAGCATTAAAGCGTTCATTCAAATCACTGCAGAAACATCACAGCTAACGAGATCTGCAGGTTAACAGGAAACACCGAAGCTAACTCTAACCTGACGTATGAATAAAGAAAATAAAGCCTCATTTATACTCAGCGTTAAAGATAGATTGGTATGTCCTCCCATCGCGATGCGTTTAATGACCTCACAGACCACCGCTGTCCACAACGCCGCCTCCTCTCCTGCCTCTCTGTAGCAGGAACATTATCACGACCTCCACTGTCGCCATGTTTGACTCTGAGCTGCCCCCTAGTGGATTTACTGCTGAATGTAAATGATGCATGCAGGTATTCGGGCAGAGGCGGTTACACGTATTTATTTTTGTGTGAAAATGAGCCTTAAATGTGTATAAAATGTAAAGAAGTTGTAACAAGTGTCAAGAAACCAAAAAAAAAAAAAAAAAAAAGAGAAAAGCAAACTCTAGACACAGAAAACCCAAGTCCCGCCCCCACACGGTTTGATTGACAGGTGATCTCTGGGAGGTGCAGTGCAGAAACACCACAGAGATGACATGAAAATCATAACAAAACCAGACAAACTAAAGAAAGCCTCACAGTTTTCATTGCTTCATCACAGAGAAAGTTACACGCACTCTTGCTCAGAGGCACGTCGGCAGCTTTGAAGGTTGTCGGGACTGGGCGGTTGAACCGGCAACTTTTTCACCAGCAGGCGACCCCCCTCCTAACAACCCTGCCAGTTGGTAAATATGCAGTAAATATGCAAAAAAAAAACGGGTGATTACTTTTGTTTGTGTTTACAACATTTACATTTTGCACTGCAGGCTCTTAGCTGTCGCTGTGATTCAGAGCAACTCGCACTGAAGGCAAGAGCAGGACGAGCGCGGCTCTGCAGATCACCGACATCACCAGCAACCGGGGTCAGAAAATAACAGCAGCTCAGGGCCAAAATGCCCTTGAAAGTTCATAAAACGCCCATGAAATTACAAACGAGAGGGCAAAAAAAATAATTAGTGGTACACTTTCTTTTTTGCATTTCTGCATGCGGTCAGTCCCCAGCGAGGCCATTGTAGGTGATTTGGAGGAGCCGGCGATGGGGCGGGGAGGGAGGGGAGGGAGGCTGCCCGCTTTCCCATGGGGGAGAAAATGAAGCTTTGTGTTTATTTTATTTATTCATTTTTTTCTTTTTAATTTCACCAAACAAGCAGGCAGGGCAGGCCTGGAGCAGCAGACATGCAGCCAGCAGTGGAAGCAAATGCCAAGTGGCTCAAACCACTGCATCAACAAAAAATAAAATGGCCATTATCGTTAAAAAAAAAAAAAACAGAAAAATGGAGGGGTGGAAGATGGATTGTTTGGGGACAGAGAGGGCGGAAGCAGCACTTTGCTTTTATGTCACCGGGCTCCAGCAGCGGGGAGAAAATTAAAATCCTACGTCAACGTGCCGCAATATATAGAACCTAATAAAACCGCTTCCGAAAATGGGCCGATCTGCCCTTAAATTTCCAATCAAGGGGACAGTAAAGACCTTGTGACCAAAAAAAAAAACCTAAAACGCTATCTAACGCCGCAAGCAATCAACCATAAGTAGCATGAGGGTGAAAAGGTCAAAAGGTCAGCATCCCTGAATGATCACGTGTGATATTGAAGTGCCGGATAAATCAGCAGAGGTGACAAGGATGGGAGGATGGAGCCCGGGCCCGGCCCCCCTCCCCGTCGGAGCGGTGGAATATTTTTCCCGCTGCGTTCCTCGCTCGGAAGACGTGTTCGTCTTATATCAGGCCCGAGCGAGAGCGGGTGTCGCTATAAATAGATGTGGGGTAAAAGAGGGAGGTCAATGACAGGCAGGCAGAGGAAAAATGTTACAGTAAATATGGGTCAACAGCTCTCTCTCACTCTCTCTCTGTCTTTGTGTCTCTCACACACTCACACACACACAGACACACACACACACATTTGAACACAGTCCTCTGGGTTAAATGCATCTCTGGTGATGTATGGAGGATGGAAACTGGTATTTATAAGCGCAGTGAAGCTCTGCCTCTTTCCCCTCATTCTGTTCTATTCTGTTCTGTTCTGTTCTGTTCCTCTGCTTGAATATTTTATCGCGGTGATTTTTGCCACATCATCGTGGCCGGCTGTCACTGTCGCTGTGGTGTTTTTTTCCTGCCCGGTGCCATTAAAACGAAAGCATCGCTGCCTGCCATTACAGCCAATTAGCTCCCAGTTCCAGTGCAGCTGTGGCGTTTGGGAGCCGGCGTCCAGACAGACAGACAGATGGACGGATGGACAGACAGACAGGGAGTTCAGGCAGTGGCTTCCCCCTCGCCGCACTTTCCCATGAGGCGCCGACTTCTGCTGCTGACAAAATACCAAATATTACTAAAACGTCGCCTGTTTGATGCGTTGAAATGCTGCGTATCATCAGAGGAGGCCACTGACATCGGCTCTGTGATATTAAATCTTCCCAGTAGGCTCACGACACCGTTTAAACTTAGAATAATAATAATAATAAAAACTCCAGACGTATAACTTGATCTCCCAGGATTCAAAATATCAGGGAAAAATGTCATCACTGAACGGCAGAATTTCTCCTGCTAAAGGAGAGCGACTGGCTCACCTCTGTAAACGTCTGAAGATGAATTTAGGTGCGGAAACGAGGCGATTATCCCTTTGAAAGCTGGGCTGACGTCAGACTTCCTGTGGTTAAATGCATGTGAGCACCTTACACAAGCATTTAACGGTACTTTATGCACTGTTTCTATATAACAAGGTCAAATTAACCAATATCTTGGAATAACAACAAAATGAGACCAGACTGTCAGCTTCTCTCTTATCTAGCAGTGTTATTCTTAGCACTAGTGTTTCTCCACATAAAGACTACATTTCCCATCAGCCCCTTTGCTTCATGCCGCCCCCCCCAGTAAAGAGGATCAACATGTTGGGAGTGATTTTTCCATCGGTCTTTCACTCCTTTCACCCTCTGCAAGCGTTTTCCAGAAACTCTGAAAGCTTAAGCTCCATTTGCTGTGGAAAAACAGCGCCCCCTTCCTGTTTAGTGCCATAAAGCAACAACTCACTGACCCCACCCTGCTGACAAACTGTGGCGAGCGAAGAGCAGAGGCTAATAGCGGCCAACAGTGTCATTTTTGAAGAATAGTAGTTATACTAGTGTCTCTAAAAGCATGTGTTGAGTGTGTTTTGAAGCGGAGTTGAGGCTGGTCACTGCAGATTCTCCTCTCAGGCGTCTGATACAGAGACATGAGTGACAAATACTCAACATTTCAAGTCTTTATCTTTTTCCTTTTCGAGAAAAGCTGCTGACCTCCGTGAAACAGAAAAAAGAAATAAAATGTGAAGCCTTAGGGACTGTAACTGTTCTGGGTAAATACAAATAAACTTCACTTGACGTCTACAAAACTACACCACAAAATAGATTTTCATCTGATTCTGATTTCAGAGTAATTCTTTTGTTTTGAACTGTCTGGCTTTATTTAATTTGAGTTAAGACCTCAATTTTAACTCACATTTGTCCACTTGGTTATTCTTGCCCGCTATAAGCGTTTAGGTAAGGGAGGGTCTTTTTTTTCCTGTAAACTGTGAGCTTGTGAAGCCTCTGGAGACTGTGACAGTGATTCAAAAAAAACTTGAATTTGAAAGATAGCCTAGACACAGATGGAAATAAATATGCCTCAATTTAATCACACCAGCATTTTTCATTATTTCCGCGAGCTGATTATTCCCAGTAATTTGCGTATCGGTGTAAAGGTGCTCATTTTCTAACATTTTCACCTTGAGGATCCCTGATGGATTCACATTGTCTTGTATTTGTGAAAATTTCATTGCAGCGCCTCAATCTGAGCTATTAGACATGGTTTTATTGCAAAATGGCTACCCAGCAGGAGAAGAGGTGACAGTGGGAAGCGAAAGCTTTCATCAGAATTATTATTGTTGTATTATACTTGCAGTGCATTCACGATGCTGACTGCTGATGAATGGTGTAGCAGTGAAATTAACGAACCCATTTGCCGAGGTCCCTTTACTCTAATTTGTGCACAACTGAGTCAGAGCATAGTTACAACATGTTATTGTCTAATTAGCAATAATGACTGTTGTTTAATTTACTGCCGTCCTATCTTGTATCTACTGGTACTTCGGTGCTGTTCGTGAGTAATATTACGGTTACTCAGGAGCCGGCAGCAGAGAGGGAGGAGGTGGCAGCGCTGATATACGCGGCACGATTTAACCTGCAACAGTCAGTCTTCATGCACATTGTCAGTTTCCGCCGAGATTGTGCGGCGTGGCGTTTTCCATACACTCTTCCCCCGATCCGTCGGCCTTGACGCTCCACCTATCTGTCAGCTAACTCCTTCTGCTGCCTGTCGTTTGTCACCTTTAATTAGAAGCCGTGATGACAGGGACAAATATAAGATGCTGCTGCCGTGCCCGGGTCCACTTCCAATAACTCATCGGCTGATTTTTCTGATAGGAGGCCAGGTGGATTTTATTTTTAAATCTTGCAGAAACACGAGACTGCTTCACTTACACTTTGTTAGGAGTGCTTGTGGGGAAAACGACTTAAAAAGAGGAGCCTGTTGAAGAGATATGCAGGTATACCGTTTGTTTCGACCGAAAAGTCCTTGTGATTGTGTTCATGTTTCAACCCTGAGGAGCTAAATGAAAAGATTTCCTGCTTCACTGTTCTCAGTAAAGGCACTAAGCAGTGATATTGGAATATTACTTGAGGTTAAGGAGGGTAGGTTCCACTTGGATTACCCAAATTTTACAGTAAAGGCCCACAGTACAACATGGTGAATTAGAAATAAGGAACCAATGAAAGACACTTCATTCTGACGCTCTAAAATCTCATGTGGACTTAAGTTTGTAATTCCAAATGTTTCCTTACAAATATAAATCAGTGTTAAGATGCATGGAATCTGAAGTTAAATGTTATCTGGACACTTGTGGCAGCTGGCAGAAAACAATGACAGAATGACTTGAACCTACCAAGAGTTAAAAAACAAAACAAAACAAAACAAAACAAAAAAACATCGGAGGATCATACTTCGGCAGGCAACACCCAGATTTGCCCAGAAATAAACAGCACAGGTTTGATTGTGCTTGGATCTGATTTGACACTTAGCCAATGCAGTTATCTGTGAATGCAACAGGATCAGAGTGGTCCTATTGATTTTATTTTTAGCCAAATCGATTCAGGCCTGTAATGGAAAAAGAGGGTGATGCCTCCTTCAAGCTTTGCTTTTCTCTAAGCCTCCCCATTTCCCGTTTCGCTGCGCAGTTTGCATTACAATCAGTCAACGGTGGCGTTCCGGGCTGCCTGCATCGCCGGCTCGCAGCGCGGCTGTCGAAAACATCCACGCAAGATGAATTCTGAGTAGAGACAGGCAGCTCGGAAAGTAACTTAAAGCTGCACTGGGTTACTTTGCTGATTGGTGGCTCTAAAAGGCAGCAAGAGATGACTGAACTTGAGTCACACAAAATCATGTACTGTAACACAGCTTTAAACTGCACACAGCTAATACCATAGGATAGTAAAGGGACGAGAGACACAAAAGTTTCCTCTGAGGCGCTTTTGTCAATTCGTTACTTCCTATGTAAGCAGAAAATTTACTTCTGGTGACCAAAACTAACACCAGAATTTCATTTTGGGCAATTTTGATGAATGTACGCAGTTTCAGATAGTGTGGCTGGGACACACTTCTGTTGCAGCCTAACTTTGTGATTCAGACTGGTATGAAATCTTGCCTGGTGCAGATTTAAAACCAGGGGAACCAGCGAGAGGAGGTGACAGTTGTCAGTTTGGTCTATTAATAGTAATGACAACAGATGCATGAAACAGCTCTGCTTATGATGAACCTACCAAGACTTCCTCCTCTGTTCTAAAAAGCAAGGGAAAAAAAACTGCATGTAACAACAGCTTGCTGAGCGCTTGTCATCTGTCGCATCTGATGGACAGTAAATATGATGGGAAATGCTGTCTGCAGCAATTTGGCTTCGGTGAGGGAAAGATGTCAGCGATGACACTCAACACACATCACGTCATGCAAATTGTGATGCTGTGAAATCATATCTGTACCCAGTCTGCATCCAAATACATAAATGCATGAATGTGGATGCATATCTTTGCCAGGGGAGGTATTCCTATGTTCCCAGGGTCCTAGGTTCCCCAGTTCCACATATATGCTCTCAGAGGGAGCATAGGACCATGGGAACATAGGACCCTGGGAACATGGGATATTGGGAACATATGACCTTGGGAACATAGGACCTTGGGAATACAGGATCTTGGGAACATGGGACCCTGGGGACATAGGGCCATGGAAACATAGGGCCTTGGGAGCATAGGACCTTGGGAACATAGGACCCTGGAAAAATAGGACTTTGGGAACATAGGACCCTGGAAACATAGGGCCTTGGGAGCATAGGACCTTGGGAACATAGAGCCCTGGGGACATAGGGCCATGGAAACATAGGGCCTTGGGAGCATAGGACCTTGGGAACATGGGACCCTGGAAAAATAGGACTTTGGGAACATAGGACCCTGGAAAAATAGGACTTTGGGAACATAGGACCTTGGGAACATAGGACCCTGGAAACATAGGACTTGGGAACATAGGACCTTGAGAACATAGAGCCCTGGGGACATTGGACCTTGGGAACATAGGGCCCTGGAAACATAGGACTTTGGGAACATAGGACCATGGCAACACAGGACCTTGGGAATGGGGTATTGGGAACATATGGCCTTGGAAGCATAGGACCCTGGGACCATAGGGCCATGGAAACATAGGACCTTGGGAGCATAGGACCCTGGGAACATAGGGCCATAAGAACATGAGACCAAGGGAATGTGGGACCCTAAGGAACTTAGGACCAGGGGAACATAGATACGTTCCCGTTGCTAGGTGTAAAAGAGGCCTGAGTCATGGCTCTGTCACAGGCTCCAGAACAAGAAATGTCCATGTAAACGGCATTTTCTGATGACTTTAACCCGAATAAGGTCATGACAGGAGTAAATAATACTACTACTAATAATAAGACATGGAGTATTCTGATTTTAGTCTGATTACTTAAGGACATTTCAGCTACATGCTCCCCTAGTCGCGCTATGATTTTCTGTTGGAGTTTTAGTGGCAGTTTGCAACACAAAGAGCAGTCCAGCTGCTTGTTGAATCTGTGCTTACATAGCTGTAAAAACAACGGCTTGAAGTACAATGTTTTGCAAGAATGCTGCCAGCAGGATAACCCGGGCAGCAACAGAACAGAAGGCAGGTTGCAAAAAAAAAAAAAAAATTGAAATCTGGCAAAATTACCACCGTTAAATAAAATATCTTCCAGAGTATTTTAATAAAGGAAGCTTGCTCCTGTCTCAGATACAGAAGCCCTGACCCGGTGCTGCCTTTGTTGTGAACTGTCTCATGGACTTTGATATTACTCTTAACAGCCTTTCCATTGTTCTGTGTAAGTGAATGGTGTTTTTTTTTTTTCCGTGTAACTTTTAGCCTAGCCTTTTGCTGCCTTGACCAGGACTCCCTAGAAGAAGAGATCATGTATCTCTGTGGGACATTCCTAGTTAAAGTCTGACTCTACAGTTTAAAATGAAAGGGGGCAACACTTTGCTTATTAATAAGAATGGCGCTGAGGAAAGATTAAACCCACCGTACAAAGATTAATAACCCAAATAATAACTAATAACCCATAGGATTAATGGAACACTTTTAAATGCCTGTCATGAATCCAATGTTATGTCAAATGTTCACAAAAACAAACAATATAGTGAAATTTTCCTTGATTTTGGGTCATGATGCGGTAAAAGAGTTGTCCTACATTCTTTACCACATCATAAAAAGGCATAGTCTGTCTTTAAATAAAGGACAAACAAATTAATAAATACTGATTTGAATGAATGAATGGACACTGAATTTGGAGTTTACATTAAAGGTCATTACAAATGCCTGTCTTCATATGGTGAAACTTTTGATAATTAATAGTATCAGAGCATGTGCTGCCTTCTGGCCCCTTCACAGAGAGGTGGCTCAACTTGAGGATCTATTTACTCTTTGCTTGCAGTGGAGACAAATCCAAAGCACTTGATTTCTCAGTCGGGATACTGAATAAATAAATAAATTAGCCGTGTTGAGACTACAAAGTTAAGATGAAATGCCAAAATGGTTAATAAAACTTGCTTTATTTGTGCCAGGTGATTTGGGTCTTGCTGTGGCTGATCTGCTCCTCGCCCAAGTCTGAATAACAAGTTTACACCGGCACCAATGAAGTGAACTGAGACAAACGGGCCAGAGTTCGATTCAGAGGAACTAAATACATCAGGGGTGAAAGCACCTTGAGAATAAGGCCAACAGCCAGATGATTAAGTCCATGTAAACAGTCTCTGACTCCGCCTCAGCTTGGATGGAGCCCAGTGTCTGCTTCTCTCTGTCCTTGTTTTGCTGTTTATCGCTTGGCCATGTTTGTGTTTTTGAGGTATCACCTTACAGAGGAATGCCCTCCCCCCAAAAATATTGATTTCATTATCTCTGCTGACAGAGTGACGGATGCCTTGTGCGCTAAGTGCTGTGTTTGTATTTGTGTGTGTGTGTGTGTGTGTGGACAAACACACAAACACATGCACGGTACACACTCAAACAGGCATTCGCACACACACTCACGCACATTCATACACACCGACTTGTTATGCGATGTTGCTAACAAGTTACAAGTTGATGGATACATGGAGTTAGGGCGGTTGGTCAATAATTTGATTGACAGGTGGCTATGAGCATCTGTGTGATAATGGATGACTTCTAAAGGGCAAAGAGAGAGAGAGAGAGAGAGAGAGAGATTTTTTTTTTTTTTTTTTTTTTAGAGAAGGCTCCTGGTTTAGTTATTAGCTCCAGAGAATGATACTGATGATCCAGATGTGAAATAACACTGCGCTCCTCGGGATGTTTGTAAGTTTATGCTCGTCATTTTAATTATTCCACAATGATACACAGTGAATGTGGACGTGTCCCTTTACAACACGATGAGCAAAAATACACTCAAAACATCCTCCCCAGTCCATTAGCAGGGTTCATAATCACCATATCTGGCTAATTTTGAGATTTGACAGAGACAGCTATTCTTGTTCCCAAATATTAATAATCCTACCCTTCAGCCTTCAAAAGGATAACATATTTCAATTCTGTTTGAAGCTGAATTTTCCTCTTCAGATAACGTTTGGACCGCTTTGCATGTGCACTAAGTGAAAAAGTGATGTTATGGGGTTTCTGAGCACGGTTGGTGGTCATATCGCTGATGGGGCTTTGGGTTCATTATGTGGCCTCTGGCAGCCATGCTGGAGCGCCTCGGCTCCCGGTCAACAACGGCAATTAACAGCTGATTGCATTTCTAAATATAGCCGGCAAACATTGCTCCCTCAATAGAGCTCAGCACACTCCAACCTGAGGTGCTGTTTTTGATGTGGAGCCCGATTCAGCTAATGCATGAGAGTGATTCTGTGTTTAGATGTTGGCTCATCAGCGAGCTAACCATAATATCTGCTCAGCTAATTTTTCATCTTTGGTCAATGTGTCTTGTTATTAGGTATGCACCGGAACCCGAATACAATATTCAGAAGTACACAAATAACGCTTTGATCCCGAATAGTTTTTCTGTCCCAAGTTTCTCCTCATTATTCGGGAGCTTTTTTTCTAATGCATGCATTGCATTACATTAGACAGGAACTGCTGACCGTCTAATACTTCCAGGGTCACCGTTCAACAACTTATTCAGTAGACCCCAGCCCCCAGGAACAGCGCCACGCCTTGAAGCCAATTCTACATAGTGGCCAAATGTGGAATTGCAGCATCACGTGATGCACTGTGGCCCAAAAAGCATTTTTCTCATAGACAATAACGGGAAAAAAAGCGGCTATAAAACGGTGGATAATTTTTTTTGAGTGTCACAGCCCCCGCGAAACGACTTGTTTCACCAGCAGAATTTAATCCATTCAGTCTGATTACGTTTGGAAAGTCTAGAAGAGCCGCATGATTCAATTATTTTATTCCCGTTCCAGTTAGCCGAGAGCTAAACCGGAAGTTAGCCAGCGAGCTTGGCGGAAGTCTCTAGTGCGCCCACTTCCGTTTTTTTTCCCAATCCGAATAACGAATCTGAAGTTTTTTTTAAAAGCCCGAATCTGAACCCAAATCCAATGAGTGCAATGGCTGTACACCCCTACTTGTTATCACTACTGAACTAGAAGGGCAAACTGGGGGTTCACTCGAAAGACTCTTGCACACTTGAATGGGACAGAAGCTTGATTAATGTAATCAGTAACACCTGTGTTTACCCTGCTATTTCATCTCAAAATGGCTGCTGTGAAAAAGGTCTATGGTTTCTTTGCTACAGGGCTGTTAGTTAGTTACTGAACTGACCTACAGCCAAACTACAACAAACCCTTTCAGCCATCTTTCTTTTTCTAGTTGGGTTGTTGCATATTTACAGGGATAATTGAGGTGTTTATCTTCATTATAAAGATTTTGGAATTGCTTCAATACTGAGTGAGAGCGGGAAACAGGCCGCAGTGTCATCAAACACATGTCAAATTACATCCACTAAAAGTGGATGTAATTTTTTTTTTGGCCACTGACAGGCTCATATTGTTATTATAAGTGCCTTTTGAAAGATCAGTATTATTATTATTAGTTATGGTGCAGTGGTGGAACTGCCACTGTCTTTTCAGTCACTTTATTGATCTTGGACAGAAACCGGTGGCTCTTGGAGCTGGAGGGTCTTCGCTGCTTTGCTCAAGGACACATAAGCAGGGGGGATCTAACCTGGGACCTCTCAGCTGCAGGACAGTCTCTTTAACCACCGTCCAACTTTCACATGAACAGCCACAGTCTGTTGTTTTGCAGATCAGCATCTTTCTCTTCTGCATGTCAGGCCAAAAATTAAATGGATACCTTGACCTTTTTAAATTTATGGGGTTATTTTTCTTCGGCAGTCTCTTGTCATATCACGTTGAGGCGTTCCTCCCGCAGTGTGACAGGTGTCTGGTGAAGACAAATAACCGACCGAAAATTAAAATGTCAAGGTATCCCGTTAAGAACTAGGCCGCGCGGATATAACAAGCTGACGTCTGCTTCTGCTGATTTCAGCACGGTGATATTTTGTTGGTTTGTAACTTTACTTGGAAATATGTGTCTTGTACTTGCAGCATGGCCAGTGTGCAGGACATTAAAACCAAATCAGATCAAGGTCAGATCAGATCAGCAGGAGCTACTTTTAACTGGAGGCTTGAACTTCTGCTGATTTGGTCCCAAGAGTAACTACTCGAAATGTTAAAAAAAAAAAAAAAAATCAGGTTTTGCTCCCTGTTGAGCCATCATAATTTCAAGGGAATTATTTTATCTAATATACCAGAGAGATTCTTCTATTGCAAAATATTTAGGTTGATTTTTTGTTACAGTACCAATGCAGAATAACTGAAAACAAAGGCCTCTTACAGTGACTATCACAGATTCTTATTTTTAATGCAGGACAGATTCAGGATAAATGCATAAATAAAGACTTTTATGATGGTGTTGCTTTATCTCCACGTGCCGTATCAACAGGAAGGTCTTTGCGTTTTCAGCTGAAGCTCTGCACACACTCTTTTATCATTTTATCTTCACTAGAAAACCCTCTCCAGCCTGTCCTCGGTGCTCTGGAGGAGCAGGTCCGTCAGAACCAGGCTCTGTGCTTCCTCTGTGTTTTTGCACTGCTCAGTGCTTATGGGAATCACAGCCTCCTGACGCTCACGTACCACAAAACGCTTGGCTGCTTTTCTAACCGGTGGCTGAGTCGGTGCAATAATTAAACGTTTTCCTCAGCAGTTCTAGTTGCATGACGGCGCTGTGCTACGGCAGCATTTTGCCGCTAACAGGTGGAGGTTTAAAGCCGGCGCACTTTTCCCCCGCGAGCGCCTGAGAAGCACCGGCGCACTCGATTATCTTGGGATCTTGCTTCACATTTACCCAGATACAGCTGCCTGATGGCACTTTAAAGGAGAAGTGTTTCATTTTCTAGATTTCCTCGAGGGCTGCCTCTCTAGAAATCTGTTGCAAAAACACTTGTAGGCTCAGTGAATAACTTTCTGGTGTCGCGTTCAGCTGCTCCGGTTTTAGAGTTTTATACAGAGGTGAAGCTCCCCTAAATAATGAGACATGCATGAGACAAATAATATTTTGATCCCATTTGAATTACGTCATGAATTACACGTGATGTTTTTCAGTTTATATCACCACAAAAAGTGTCCTGCTTTTAAAAGTGACGTGTGAAAATAGTACCAATTTGAAAAAAGTACCATTAACTTTTGTGTGAGACTGCTACAGCTCACCAACGCCAACAGAACCTCCAGAACGAAGAGAGAGAAAAGAGGTTTAAATCATTACAAGAAACACGCAAGCATAGCATGAACGAGAAAAGAAGAGAAAGAGAGAAACTTATTGATGTCATTTACCCGACATGTGGGTGTGTACTCTCTTATTATGTATTTTCAGGCTTATACTTCAACAGTTTTATGGCAAACTGTGATTTTCTTGACTTGCAAAATTATGTTTTAAAGTCACAAACATCATATGTGTCACTCATGGCACAATTCAAATGGGATTCAAAATGATCGTTACCTATTTTTTTTTTCCAAAAGTAAGGTCCCATGGTGGTCCAGCCTCTCTGTTTGTGTAGCTCTGGCTCCTACGGCAGTACCTCTTACAAAAGCTGCAGTTTTAACATCGCACAAAATTGCAATTACTCATAAGTGTGTGGTGTTTTCCATATGGGTTATAAATCGTTGACCTGGGATGTCCTGGTGGCACAGTTGGCAAAAACACCGAGCGTAAAACAGCGATGTCCTCGGTGTGAATGTGGCCCAGCAGCTTTGTTTGTATGATGCACCTCCACATCTCCTCTGTCTGAACCATCAATTAAAGCATAAATAAAAAAACAAAACAAAGCAGGTTATCCTGTGTTGCTCTTGGTTAGCTCATGATACCAGCTTGCATACCTTAATTAGAGCATGTTTGTTCCCTTTGTGTCATTTTCTCTTTATGTTCATTAAGCGTTGTGCTGTCATTGTGTAGCATAAAGACAGGAAACATTTCATTTTGAGCCTTCAGCTGCTTGGTTGGACAAAACGTCACTGTTTTGGGAGTTTATGAACTAGAACTGGTTTAACCCTATAAAACCATTTGTATCATATATGATACACATTTTCAATTCCATTTTTCATTTTCAGTTTAATCAATACTTGACCAAAATACTGTTGTATACCTTTGAACACTTCCCCTGTTCACCCTGGACCATACCATTGGCACAAGTACATATCATATATCACACACCAGAAAGGTCGTGTAATAACATATTTTTTTTTTTTTTTTTTTTTTTTTTTTTTTTTTCTTTTTCTGTTTTTTTTTTATCTATAAATATATGGTGTTTTAGGACTAAATAAAGGGTTCAATTTCAAAAAATTGGAATTTTCTGCCAATTCTTTCATAGTTCAGGCTTTATAGGGTTAAGTGAGTATTGTTGTTGTCATTATAAAATTGTTTTGCATCTTGAGAGAGATCCTCAGACCGTGTTCATGTGATAAAATGACTTTAGTGAGGTTGGAGGTGCGAGCTCTGGTTAGGTAAGAACACATTAGAGCTGCTGAGTCTTTCACACGTTACGGCGCGATGGGAGCGATGGGAGCTGCGTAAGACCAGTGACCCTGCGTCAGTCAGCACAGAAACCAGTAGAATTAGTCTGGAAGTCTTGGAGTGTAAAGATGCAGTCTTGTTACGCATCTGCTGCATCGCCGTCTCAACGAGCTCTTTGGAAATATGAATGTTTGCTCTGTTTTCCGAGGTTTCAACGCTGTGGTAGAAAATTTTTCCTCTGCGTGAGCTCCTTCCGGCTTCATAACAGGATCAGAGTTCACTTCCAATCCGCTCCAATCAAAATGTTAATTGAGCTTCGGTGGTGAATGAAACAGTAATGCTCTGCTCAGTTATTCCCCTTAAGTTGGAGCACATGAAGCTTTTTCTCCGTTTGGTAATATCAATAAAATCATTTTCTTGAACTGTTTGAACTGAAAGTGCCATTCACAGTCACTTGCGTTAGAATATTTGTCTAAAGAAGAAAGGGCCACATCAGCGCTGACACATTAATTTTACATTTTCCATTTCAGGTGTTTTCTTACACTTTAAAGCGTTGACGCGGTGAACAATAAGCTCTGCTGTTTCATTATTACTAGTTTTTGTCGCTCAGCGCTCATCTCCGTGGGTGTTTCTGCACTGCACTTCCCGCAGATCACCTGTCAGTCAAAGGGTGTGGGGGCGGGGCTTGGATTACCTGCTAACTACCCGGTTCTTCTTCTTCTGTTTTGTTCTAAACAAACCAGAAATGCACTGCAAAAACGCAAAATCTTACCAAGATTATTTGTCTTATTTCAAGTCAAAAATGTCTTATTTCTAGTCAAAATATCTCATTACACTTAAAATGAGACATGATCACCTCAGAAGTAAATTGTTTTTAGACAACTTTCACTTGTTTCAAGTGAATTTTAACTTGAAAATTTGCTTGTTTCATTGGCAAAATTTGCCAGTGGAAAAAGTGAAAATTCACTTGAAATAAGTGAAAATTAGCTAGAAACAAGAAACAAATTTTGCCAACGAAACAAGCAAATTTTCACTTGAAACAAGAGACAATTGTCTAAAAAGAAGTTACTTCTGAGGTGATCATGTCTTATTTTAAGTGTAATGAGATATTTTGACTAGGAATAAGACATTTTTGACTTGAAATAAGACAAATAATCTTGGTAAGATTTTGTGTTTTTGCAGTGTGTGAAACGCATCACTTCCTGTGAACTGGATGTGATCACTGTTGAGTTACGTGAGACGGTGAAAGAGTAAGCACAAAAAGACCTTCGTTTTCATGGAAATGCCATATATTATTAATCGAATTCCTCGAACGCCGGGATAACAGGAAGGGGTCGAAGCCGGGGCACGCTCAAAATCCTAAATATTCCTCTGGACGTGTCAGATAAGGAGGTGCGACTGTAGAGGAGCAGAGCGAGGAGAGAGGGCGAGGGGGTTTTCTTCGGCATGATGAGGGATGTCCCGCACCAAGCGTGGAGGTCAGAAATCCCCCAGAGGGTCACGGGATGCCGGGGTGTCGCCAGATGATTTGCAAAGTGATTTTTAGGCGGGCAGACAGCGGGACGGCCCGGGCGGGCGGGTGGACGGAGGTGTTCACCCCGAGAAGCCGCGGCGGGCCCGGCTCCTGTTGTGTTCGATGTCAGCTCCGAGCGTCCGCCGCTGCATCGGAGGTGAGTCAGACTCCAGACTTCACTTTGGATCACTGTCAGGGGCCGTGTGTCACCGCTCGTCACCTCACACACACACTCTCACACACACTCTCACACACACACACACACACACACACACACACACACACACACACACACACACACAGAGAGAGAGAGCCCGGAGCGATGGCAGAAGACAGGCGAGGGTCCGCCAGAGAGAGCTGTCAGGACCTATTGTGGCACCGTCCCGCGATGCTACCCTTCCTCCGACACTCGCTTGTGTGTGTGTGTGTGTGTGTTTGTTTGTGTGTGTGTGTGCAAGCGAGTGTATCCGCATGCATGTGTAGGAGTGTGTGTGTGCATTTGTGCGAGGGTGTGTATCCATGTCGCTGTGTGGTATGTTGTGTGACGGCTTGAGTGTGGCAGCTTCCTCTTTTCTGCTCGGCTGATCACCTTTATGTTCCTCTTACCTTTTCCCTCTCTCTCTCTCTCTCTCTCTCTCTTTCCATCCGTCTTTCTCTTCCTCCACTCATCACTTCCTGTCATCTTTTACCTTCCATTTCCCTCCTTATCCTTCCCGCTTCGTGCTTCTTTTCATTACGAATCCCATCTCCTTTCCCCCTCTTCCTATAACAGCTATCATTTCCTCCCTGATTTCCTCGAGTCTTTCTCTCGTTCCCTCCTCTCCACCCCCCTTCCTTCCCTCCGCCCGCCTCATTCCGTCTTCTAACATCTTTTCATCACCACATCCATTTCCTCTGGTTCGTCTCCACGCGTCTCTCTCTCTCTCCCCCACATTCTTCCCACCCTCTCTGGATCCCTGCGGTACGGTAATACAGTTGCAGCGGTCCTTGTGGAGCAGTCAAAGCAGCATTTACCGGAAATCTGCCTTTTTTTTTCCAACTTCATCATTCCCCACTTCCCCCTGGTGATTTTTCCTCCTCTCAAATCCGTTATTCCCGCTTTTGTCAGCACCTCCTTTCTCTCTCTTTTTCCTACAAATTTCACATTTATGGTGCCAAATGGCAGTGAGAGGTGACGGTTTGCGGCCCGTTGATAGGAAATACACTGGCATGTCATGTTTCTGCAAAACGAGGATACGTTGAAATGTCATGTTTGTGTAAGGCGAGCGAAAAACGTCACATTAGGAGGTGAGGTGAGGTGATGGGACTTTGCTACTGCAGACCAGGTACTGTGTCAAGCAAGAGCTGTGTTTGTTTTTAATATTATCAAACGGTAGCTAATGTTTCGTAAAGCTGACCTTTTGTTAACTTTAACCACGTGGATAAAGCTTTTCCTAACCTTAACCATGACATTTCCCTAACAGTAACCAAGTACACTGCAAAAACTCAAAATCTTACCAAGAATATTTGTCTTATTTCTAGTCAAAATATCTTATTACACTTAAAATAAGACATGATCACCTAAGAAATAACTTGTTTTTAGACAATTTTCACTTGTTTCAAGAGAATTTTCACTTGAAAATTTGCTTGTTTTTGTCTAAAAACAAGTTATTTCTTAGGTGATCATGTCTTATTTTAAGTGTAATGAGATATTTTGACTAGAAATAAGACAAATATTCTTGGTAAGATTTGGAGTTTTTGCAGTGTAGCTTTGGTGGCTAATGAAAGTGGCTAAAGTAGAGAATGAGCCGATGTCAGCTGGCGTTTATACTTGCAGGAACGCTGACATCACTTTGGCTTGACGTCTAAATGTTGATATGCAACATGTTTTTGATTCAGAAACACTGACATTTCAACATTTTTTTTCTGCAGAGATGTAAGATACTTGCAGGTTTGTGACAATAAAGAAACTAACAAACATTTTTTTGCACATACGTACGTGCAGATGGATGTGTGCATGATTGACAATGGGGTTTGTTCTATTGGAAATACAAAGAGTACTGGAGACAGTCATGCCCAATGTAACAGAGTGATGTCATATCCTGCTGCAATCTAATTGGCCACTGTGACAAATACCTGCTCATAGTACAAGAGCAGCAATAAATATTTCCACCATGGACGGCGATCACACTGTGCGAGCAAAGATGTGGTGATTTTTACTCTCTTCTTTTGGAATTTGTCTGGGAAGGCGACGTTTAAATCAGCTGTGATATCGTATGGTGTGCACCAAGCCTGAGGGAAAAACACTTTCCTGCTTAAGAACACAAGCAAAAACAGGTCGTCGCTAGAAATGTGAGATATTTTTAACTTTTTAGGCAACAAATTCCTCACACCAAGAGGATTTCTCCTGCAACCAGAGCACAATTAACAGTTAACAATAAAATGAATACATCATCAGGTTACATATCATGAGTTCAAAATCTGAATTATTCTCCACATAAGCAAATGCAGCCCTTAACCAAAGTTTTATCTGCCTGATCCGACCTGTTCGCTAAACTTCTCACATGATCAGCAGGTAAACATCGTTGTATGGTCACATGATCATTTGTGAACAGTTTCCTCCACATTTCCTGAAAAATTGCGAGGTGAGATTTTACACATTAATGGGCCAATCCCAATTCACCCCTTAACCCTACCACTTGCCCCTACCCCTCCGTTTTGCGTGTTCAGGCATAGGGATAGGGATGTCCCAATTCTTGTTGAGGCGGAGCGGGGGGGGGGTCTATCATGTTTACGGTCTATCATTCATACCTCAAGCTGATTCGCCGGCGCTCCCAGGCTATTCGCTATTGACAACCGCAAAAAGATGCCAACAGCCAACGCAAGAGAGATTACCACCGCTGAAGACGTCATTTTGAGATTGAGATTTCCCGGCAAAAAAAAAAAAAAAAAATCGTCTAGTCTGTTTACAACGTCGCTGATGACTAATGATGACGTGTCCGGGGATGAAGGGTTGTCCCGTTTCATAGGGGAGTATTTCAACCCCTCCCCCTTGTGACTTTGTTGCAAGTGGCACTCGAAAAAGAGGGGTAGGGGTAGGGGTGAAAATAAGAAATGGGATTGGCCCTATGAGTTGCCCCTCTCTCTCTCTTTCTCTCTCTCTCACTCTTTCAAGGCGATCTTAAAGAAAGTCAAATATGCGTCGTGACAGGAAAAAGGAAATCACAGTTTTGCCGAAACACTCGAGCACACTCGGGCAGAGGTAAAATGTCCCTCCCTCCGCCCAGAGCCGTGGCTAAATGAAGCGTACAGCTCCAGGAGGCAGTTTGGCAGGCAGCGCTTCTCCCTCTCTCTCTCTCTCTCTCTCATACTTTGAAGTCCCGGATCCATTTCCCTCCGACTTTCTGCTTTGTTGCCAAACAGATTAAACCGAGCAGCGCCGACGTCTGAGCCGACGGCCTTGTAATCTCCCAACGACAGGAGAACCGCCGCGAGATTTTCCATAACATGTCAAAAGTTTTTTTAAGGTCAGCAGTTATCGGATGCCACACGTCATTACATAAAGGCTAGAATGAAGAATTAACCTGCGTATGCTCATTTCAAGTTTACTCACCTATCTAAACTAATATGCATGTCTTTACAGATTTGTTATTTGTGTTGAGATGAAGTTATGCAAGAAAAGAACGAAATATGACAGTAAACAACATGGGATCCTTGTGCAGTTCAGTCAAAATGTTGCCTTTTAACAGATTTTTTGGTTTATTTTGCTGGTTTGTTTGATTCATGTTGATCTCCAGCTGGAATCCACGGGTTTAAATAATATCTGGTATTAAAAAACAACGAGCAGACTTGCACCTTTTGTGTCTGATTGGGGTTTTGCACGGCGGCGGTGCAGACGCTTTGTGCACAAACACAAAAATAACCTTTTCTTAAAGGTCAGCAGCTTCACACATACTGTACCTGAACCTGAACCGACTGTCTAGACGTGTGTGCCAGGCGTGGAGCTGAATATCTCACAGTCTGGGAAACAGGCATTACTGCTGCAACACTACTCAGTGCTCGTTAATTTACAGGAAAAATCACAGCAATAATCACTTTAATTGCCAAGTAGAGTAAAGGTACACAATTTTGTCTTGGTGCAGAAACATACAACACCTCGCACATTTAGGGCTGAACAATTAGATGAAATATGAAAAAAAAAAATACTTGTGAAATATGGCGTAAGTGCAGTATCCAGATTACAGGAGCTGTGATTTTTCGATATGAGTAAAATGTGACAGAATAGCTTTGTAAATGAAGTATTGTGGTGCTACAGAGATGCATTGATGTGCTCTCCAGATGCATGAAAACATGTTTGTTTGGCACTGACTGCAGCAAACACCACATCACCCTCATTACATCTGATGAGGATCTGTAGCGTAACAGCCCCTGTCTGTCTTCACTAGGTGGGGTTCCATCCAAATCTATCGAAATTTTTGAGCGAATTTTGTCAAAATGCGCTAAAGAAAATGCGAATTTATGCGTTTCCATTAGTTTTGTTTTGCGATTATTGAGAGGAGAGTGCGCCGTGAGATGACGTCATAAGATAGCGTCTGTGTGTCGACTGAACAACAACAAACACAGCTGACACTCAACAGCTGATCAGGGACAGATTCCTGCTGAACTTGTCGGCTCTTGGGAGAAGTCTGCTTACTATTTTGGCAGCGCTAACCTCGTACCGAACCATCCTAAATAAGGAATAAGATAATAATAATGATAATAACTAATAATAAGACTGTAGCGTAGAAGTGTGACGTGGTATCCGGTCCAGTCATCGTTTATTCGCAAAACCTGTTTCCACAGCAAAAAGTCGCATTTTCTTTCATCGATACGCTGAGAAATCCACCGCCTCCAAGCGTAAAAACTTTTTTGCAAATTTTTGGCTGTTTTTCGAATTCCTGGCGTTTCCATCCAAGTTTTTTTTTTTTTTTTTTCGCAATTTCTGAAAATGCGAATAGAAATAGGTGGATGGAAACCCGGCTACTTTGAGCGAGAAATCTCAAAAAGGCCTGGAGGGATTTACATGAAACTTTGCAGAGCGTTTGGTCCCGAGCCAAGGAAGAGCTGATAAAATTTTCACACCATTAGGTCAAAAGATACAACAAGGACAAACAGAAACGTGACTGGGACCGTGTTGCGGATTCGCGTCATTCATCTCGTTGTAATGAAGCACCATAAAACTCAACTATAACAATATTATTTCAGTAGTATTGAATGAAATGATGACATACAGGCCACTCTTTTGTAATCTCAAAGTCCTTCAAGCTTCAAATGCGTTTAATTATCTTTGTTTTGCACCATCCGTCTCAGGTCCGTCTGGTTGCTGCAGACGTAAAACAGCCCGTGTAGGTCCTGATTTTGATTTTAATACCTGATTTTGATGATGATTTTAATGAGATGTATGTCACTATTGAAGGTGTGAGGGTAAATACTGATCTGCCTCCTTGGCGCAGGTCTACTAGCGCATTTAGTGTAATAATTTTTTCAGTAAAAACAAAAATGATGATGCCAAATTTATAATATGCACTTTGCTGCTGTGATGCGTGAAATTTCCCCACTGTGGGACTAATAAAGGAATATCTTATCTTATCTTAAAATCATGAGTCATCTATCAAAATAATTGCGTACGATTTTTTTTGTTTCTACATCACTGCACACCATCCCAGTCCAGGTTGTGTCGACTCAGTCTAAAAGAGTTTTCCATGCATTTTGAGGCTGTAAAAGCACATTTGCATTTCTAATCATGGAGGTAAAGCAGAGCCACTTTTCATTCATGACTGACTGAGATTTACTGAGTATCCAGTGCACGTCCACCAAAACACAGAGCTGTATTTTTTTGTATTTACACTGAGGTTTGAAATCGTGAAGGAGTCCTGGGACAGTTTTCCATCAGCAGCACTGTGAAAGTGACAGGCGAGAGGAAGTGCAGTGCAGAACCACCACAGCGAAGCAGCGCTTAGCAACCAAGATGGAGACAAAATCAAATCAACATGGATCTTGCAGAGTGCTTCTTCATTATTTACTCCACTTGCTAATGAACTTATAGGGCCTTGTGGTACAATATGGGTGTTTTTGGACATGCTTGTTCCACAGTAAATGCTATTTAAAATGGTTTTATACGCTGTATTCTTGGCTTTGTGCTGTGTTTAGTGTTTTTTCCCACGGTGCATCAGGGCATCAGGAGACAAATGCAGGCGAGTCAGTCATGAGACTCTTAACCCTGAGAGGCCGGTGAACCATCAAGCTGATTCATGCTATCTGAGAAAACAACTGTACTTTTTGTTTGTTTTTGTATCTCATGGATATAAAAATAAGCCCAGTTTACAGCATGTGGACACCGTTCCTGTGCCTATCACTGGAAAATTAGTACGGACATGTATGCATGCATGTGCAAGTCAGTTATTATATATGTAAGCATGTACGTGTTTATATGAAGGATGTCATTCCAAACGGCCATATGTCGAGTTAATTTGTCAACACAAACACACACAAAAACAAAACAACAACAACAAAGACCAGATATAGGATTTTACTGTTAAACACATTTCTATTATATTTCTATTTCTATTAGACTCAAAACTTTATTTTAAACACATTATGCACCTTATTTTTTAATCATTTTATCACAGTAGGAGGCTTTTTTCCCCCCAAACAAGTCATGCATGTCTCCAAATGGAAAAATACACATGATCCATGTTTGTGTGTATTTGTAGACGGATGTTAAAAAGTCAATATTCAGGCCTTGTGACGTCTTTGTTCTCTCAGTATTGGTGGTATGTGTGAGATTTCGCGTGCACGTTGCCTTTTTGCATCCTGATTTATCTGTTTGAGGAGTTTATTTTTTCTTTTTCTTCATTGTGTTGTTTGGTTTGAGCTCTTCATTTTAGCCTTTGCAGGTTTGTGCTTTCAGAATATCAGAAAAAAGGAAGTAGTGTCCCGTGTGTCGTTATAATGTGCGGTGCTTATCTGATGATGAAGATGGTGTGTGTGGATGTTGCTGATCCCTCCCTCTGATTGGCTGATGGCAGTGGGGTGTCTGTGTGTGTGTGTGTGTGTGTGTGTGTGTGTGTGTGTGGGGTGTAAGAGCCTCAGTCTGAGTGGTTCTTTACGTTCTTCACCTCCACACTTCACATAAGGTTCATGCCTCGCTGTAAACAGCTGGAGGCCAGAGGTTTGACTTCACACTGCATCTCCTTTCCTCCTCTTCTCCTCCTCCTCCTCCTCCTTCTGCTCCTGCTGCTGCTCCTTCTCCTCCTCGTTTTCATCTGTCCACTCTTTCATTTTTCCCCCTCTCCCTCTCTCACTGTTTCCTGGGCTGCTCCTCTTCCCTGAGGTTGGGAGTTTTGATCAATCTCTTCATTTTGTTCCTCCTCTCCCTCCTCCATATTTTCTCTCCTCTCCGGCTCTTCTGAGAGCCGCCACCTCTCCTCTCTCTCTCTCTCTCTTTTCCTCTCTTTCTTCATCTCTCTCTCTCTTTTCCTCTCTCTCTTCATCTCTCTCGCTCTCTCTCTCTCTCTCTTCATCTCTCTCTCTCTCTCCCCTGTGGTCCTGGCAGGGAGCTCCATCAACTCCACAGGTCTCAGGTGTGTGTGTGTGTGTGTGTGTGTGTGTGTGTGTGTGTGTGTGTGTGTGTGTGTGTGTGTACATTTGTGTGCGTGCCTGCCTGGCTGCTTGTATGTGTGTGTGTGTGTTCGGACATGCCTCTGTATAGGTTTGTGTGTTGATATGTGTGTGGTTGTGTGTGTGTGTGTGTGTGTGTGTGTGTGTGTGTGTGTGTGTGGAGTAAATGGCCTGCAGGATCCCCTGAGTCGCATCTCAAATGTACTTACAGCGAGGAGAGCCATGACTAAGACGTCTGCACGCCTTTCATTAACACTGGAGAGAGTGAAAGACTGTCTGTGTGTGTGTGTGTGTGTGCGTGTGTATGTGCATGCGTGTGTGTGTGTGTGCCTGTGTAACAAACCTGAACAGGTCAGTTGTTCTCTGTTAGAAATGCTGCCCTTCAGCCAAACCAAGGGCAGGCTTGTGCGTGGCTTTTGAGTGTGTGTGTGTGTGTGTGTGTGTGTGTGTGTGTGTATGTGTGTGTGTGTGTTTGGGATTCACCTGCTAAACTGAGTTGTGGCTCAGTCTGTGATCTTCAGTGAATTCCAGGAATTAATTTTGATAAAGTGTAATTTGTTTTTTTGTTATTCCCACTTTCCCTCAACTCGCCTCGTCTGCCTCCACTTCAGTTACTGATTTCCTACATTTCCCAGAATGCCTTTCAACAGAGCCCCAGAGAATGTGCGTCAGCCTCAGCGGCGGGTTCCATGTGGGTGGAGAGAGTGTTAGCAGCAGCTGAGTCACTGCCAGAGAGTTCCCAGTCACTGAGATCTCTTA
The DNA here is from genome assembly GCF_902150065.1 of Myripristis murdjan. Taxonomy (NCBI): domain Eukaryota; kingdom Metazoa; phylum Chordata; class Actinopteri; order Holocentriformes; family Holocentridae; genus Myripristis; species Myripristis murdjan. The sequence goes on from NC_043990.1 coordinate 5,488,988, forward strand.
AAACTCAACCTGTCGTGTTGCAGCAATGCATTCTGGTCTATTGACACCTGAGGCTCTATTTTAATGAAGAGCGCGGTGCAGGTGCATTCTGGGGGCGTGTCCAAGTCCACTTTTGCTATTTTAATGACGGGGAAACGGCTGCTTCCTCCAGGCTCCTGGCCCCAGATTCTCCAAAAAGTTCTTACTAATAATCTTAAGACATTTCTTAAGAGGAAAAATGAGAAGTTCATAAGAATGTTCTCAAGTGCTATTCCCCATTATTTCCTTAAGAACTGCACATTATCTTAAAAACTTCTTAATTTTTTCCACTTACGAACTTCTCAACTGTCTACCTTTATGTAAACAAACAGCCTCGAGCTGCAACCCACAGCAGCTCCATCTAAAATACAAAACAATATCCATTATAGTCTCAACTTTGATTTGATGTTATAAAAGTGTTTTCTCAAAAATTGAGATACATACTTTGTATTGGACAGAGACGATATTACTAACCTATTAGTTAATAGAATCTAAATATAATTGACACATGAATGGTGACTGGTGGCCAAACAAAATGTCCTCATATAGACTCAGAAACAATACATGTGCCTATATGTGTCTAAATACTGGCTTAGATATTAGGCTGAATTACAGTTTAGATAACGATTATCATTATAACATATAACATATAACATAACATATACAATGTAAAAATATTAAGGTATTACTACATTAATCTATGTTATATAATCAAATTTGGCTCTAAATTAATCAAAGATGTTTGAAAAATAGCTTACCTTCACACAGCATGTGGTTACTTAAGACGACCTTTACCTGTCTTAAAGTTACGATACTATTTAAGAAAAATAGTGAGATAATTTATTTCAAGAATCCCATTTATTCTTAAGAAAATCTTAAGAATAAAGTTGAGAACATTCTTAAGATCTTTTGTTTGGATTCTTAAGATATTTTGTTTGTGAATTCGAAAAATATCTTAAGATTCTTCTTAAACCCAAACTTAAGAAAAAAAAGTGGAACTTAAGAAGAAATTTAATCTTAAGAACCTTTGGAGAATCTGGCTCCTGGCTCTAAAGGCTTGTCCTGAGTCTCTTCATGAATCCTGGCTGTGTTTTGGGTGTAACATGCAGTGAACCAATCAGAGGCCGTCTCCCGTCCCCTTTAACAGCCAGGTGTGTCACACCTTGGTGGGCTGCTGTTCTAATGGAGGATTCTCCAGGTAAGAAGGAAGGAGACGGAGTGAAAGCTCCCGAGCAGATCAGGACTCCATCTGAGCTCCCTGAGGTGAAGCAGCGTCCCTGTGTGTGGGACAAGCAGAGCGGACGCTCGCCGGCGCCCCCTATGGAGGCCACCATCACTGTCTGATAATGAGCTTCAGATAGATAGATAGATAGATAGATAGATAGATAGATAGATGTACTTTTATTGAGCGCAAACTGGGATTCTTATGTTACAGCAGCGCTAATAGAATAGAAACATAAAATAAGATTAAATAGAATAAAATAAATATGGGGTCTCTAGCTGATATAGTGCTTTCTAGTACTCTCTAATATTTCTATTCTATTTCCTCGCCGAACATATCATTGATGGTCTATATGTAAATATTTTTCTATGTTGTGAAACTTTATAATATGGTCGGTATTTGTCTGCTTCACTGCAAAAAGTCAAAATCTTACCAAGAGTATTTGTCTTATTTCAAGTCAAAATGTCTTATTTCTAGTCAAAATATCTCATTAGAAACAAATTTTGCCAATGGAACAAGCAAATTTTTACTTGTTCACTTGTGTCACAGGTAAAAATTTGCTTGTTCCATTGGCAGAATATGTTTCTTGTTTGAAGTAAATTTTAACTTGAAACAGGTGAAAATTCTCTAAAGACAAGTTATTTCTTAGGTGATCATGTCTTATTTTAAGTGTAATGAGACATTTTGACTAGAAATAAGACAAATAATCTTGGTAAGATTTGACTTTTTGCAGTGTTCTTGCTTGGTGCTCCAGAATATTGTATTATATCTTGTGTTTTCCACGGGACACTGTGATGTGTTCTCTGCCTGAGTCGGGCTTTAAGAGTGAGATTGGTCAGGTGACCAACAAGCTTTTAAAAAACACACCTGGAAATGATCAGGTCAGACTTGAGGTGAACCTGAAGATGCTGAAGGCGAAACGCCTTGTTCCCTCTAAATAAAGTGTTGAAGTAAAGTCTGTGTCAGTGTGCGGAGGATCTGTTTGTCTTAGTTTGTTGCAAGTTCCTGCTGCCTTCCAGCACCTGACGACCTGCGGCTGTGCGAGGAGGTTGCACTGATTACAGAATAAAATAAATGTTAGATAGCAGAGAAACCTGCAGCACTGACCTCAGAGCTGAGCTGCCCGTGGAGCTCAGAGGGACACACGACACTTTGCTGCTTCCACAACGTGAGAATGACGACTGAGACGCCTGGAAACTGGAGAAGAGACACTTTGTGGCGCCTTGCACCAAAACCAGACGTTTACCGCTGATGTTTTCGATCACTGGTCATTTTCTGATGTCAAACTCCACTTGAGCTGCTGGAGCTGTCTGGATGTGCCCTCATGCTGTTTTCATTTGGCCACTTATCTGTAAATGGAATAAGAAAAACACACCACCAAAACACCAACACGGGCCCTGATCTGTATCCCACATCATCGCCTGTCGCTGTTTGTGAAGCAGCATGAACGTGCTTAAGAGTTTGGTTGAAGTCAAATTTTCTACTTCAGAGTCTAGCGTTCCAGAAGAAATAATTATCTGTTTTTAGATACAGAGCAATGAATATCAATCTTTTTTTTTCACCCCCCCTTAAATGGCTATATTGCATTTTGAAATGAAACTCTCCAAGTTGTCATCTGGTGCATATTGATCGCTGGGAGCGACTCGGGTGCGGAGCTGTCACTCCCGTCCCTTCAGATGAGGCACGCCGTCCCCCGGATCGGCTGCCGCTCAACAGGGACAACGACAACCCCCCCCCCACACCCACACACACACACACTGCCCCCCCAACAACCCCCCCACCCCTCCCGCCGACGCCGAGGAGAACCGCCTCCCCGCCTCCGAGGCCTTTATTGATATTGATTGGGAAGGAAAGCTGAAGTCTCCATAGGAATATGAAGGCTGCGGTATTTTTAGTCGTTGTTGACGGGCAGCGCTGCCTTGAGCGCCTCGAGTGGGAGCACGGACGTTGGACTTTGTGGAGAATAAATTACAGTAGAAATATCTGCTCTTAACCTGAAAGAGACTAACCAGGCGAGTGTGGGAGAAAGCTTCGCTCTCTCTTATTGATTTGTGCCATTAAATCCTCATTCCGTCCTCTGTTAAAGGAGAGGGATGGGAGACAGGTGGGTGGAAAATGCCCCAGACGGGATTTTTTATCTTGAAAGTATCTCGGGGGTTGATGCGCTCTGAGGTCTGTGAATATAATTGTGAAGTTGCGACGTTTTTTTTCGTCTAAAAATGGGAGCTGTGGGAAGGTAAAGCGGCGTTTTTATCTCAATTTTTTTACTGCAAGACATTAAGAGGTGCACGCCGTAATTTGTGTTAACAAGCGGGAGGCCTCCTCCTTTCATCACCACTTAAACCTAATATCCTTCAACATCTCAGGCCTCACTGACTCACTCTGGTTGTGCCCCCGTGTGCCAGCGCTTGGCACGGATAATTAATCTAATTTTAGCGCTGGCTGTGAGCGTTAGCACCAAATACTGGACGGCGCTTTCTTTTCTTTTCTTTTCTTTTTCACTCTGCTCGTGTGCCGACGTTTGAATTCAGTGAAAATGTGAGGTTTCCAGCAACAAAGAAAAAAATTAATCTTTATTATCCACGTGTGTTTGTAGTAAACAAGTTATTTACTCACATAGTTGGTGTTTGTTAAACCTTTATTCATCCAAGCAAAGACGAATGTGCTTGTGAAGCTTTACATATCGTCATATTCACACTGGACTCACAGCAAAAAAATCTCAAACAAGGTAAAAACAATTTAAAAAATCTGCCTGTGTGATGAGATAATCTTTTTTTTTCACTTTTTTCCAATGCAGTTTCATTTGTTTCAGGATATAAATGTTGAAACAAGGCAGATCAGCTGCACTCTAATCAGGAAAATGTCACTTTATTCAAGAAAATTCTGGAAAATATTAGCGGATTAGTGTTGGAAACAAGTGGGATTATCTAATCCCACTGATTTCATACCTGGTTTGAAGAAAAAACAGATTTGAGCATGAGACCAACTGACTTGACTGACCGATTTGGGATTCAAACCAGCAACCTTCCAGTCAAAAGCCCTCGTCTCCTGCCTCTGCTGACTCTTCATACCTGTAACACACACCTGGCTGATCCAGGCATCATTTTCAGGACAGATTAGCTGTAAAAAACACCTTTTTCATTAGTTTTTTGTTTCCATATTCCAAGAAACCAAACTCAAATTCATTTTCATTTCATTGTGTGGCTTCATTCAGTGTAAAAATTGTGTGTGATGACATGAAATGCGTATAATCTGCGTCAGTCAAGGTCGCCTGTGCAGCAGAGTGGGAGCCAGGTTTGTGATCTTGGCCTCAAAGCAAAATGCACAGAGTTTGATCGGCGGATGACAGGCTTATTCATTCATTCATTCATTCATTCATTCATTCATTCATAAAAGATCAACACTATAACTTTAAATGACCTGCGGCACGTTTTAGGGAAACTGTCCCAAAATAATCTGTGCTCATAATCATCGAAATCATCCGTTTTCCTCCAGTTTTGCTGTCGGTGTGAGAGAACGAGTGTGTGTGAGAGAACGAGTGTGTGTGAGAGAACGAGTGTGTGTGTGTGTGTGAGAGTTTTTGAATAATAACTGCCTTCCCCTTTCATCACCCTCACATCTAATATTTCCAAAAACATCTCTGGCCTCACTGACTCACACTGTGCACCCCTCTGTGCCAACGCTTGGCGTGGATAATTAATCTAATTTTAGGTCTGCGAATGTGTGTGTGTGTGTGTGTGTGTGTGTGTGAGTGTGGGCACAAAATGCTGGACAGCGTTGTCATTTTCCCTTAGCGAGAGCGCTGAAGGCTGCAGCAGGTTGACATACTGTTTTCTCCTCTCTCTCTCTCTCTATTAGCATTTCTCTCCCTCTCTCTCTCTCTCTCTCTCTCCCTGTTCTTTCCTCCCTCGCTCGCCCTCACCTATTGAAAGGGTAACAGAGGGCAACCGTGCATGTGCTCTGGATTTATCGCATGCATTTTCTTGAGTGATATTTTTGCACACGGCTTCATGCTCGTGTCAAGTAATGAAGTAATTTCTCATTTCTCTCTCTCTCTCTCTCTCTCTCTCTCTCTCTCTCTCTCTCTCTCTCTCTCTCTCCCTCTCTCCAGCAGCGGATGCAGTGCCGGTACGGAAAGATGGAGATCAGGTAAGGTGCTGTTATCTTTTTCTGAACACTTCCACCGCCTCTGCACGCCTGAGTTTCATTCATTTCCCAATTTTACTGAAATCTGCTTAAAATGATAATAATGATAATGATAATAATAATGATAATAATAATAATAATAATAAAAAGAAAAAGTTGGCGGTGGGGCATTTCGTGTCTCGAGGGGAAGAGGTGGAGCTCGCTCACATCTCAATATGAGAGAGGAGGGAAAAAAACACAAAAAAAATACTGACAATGAGCAAAGACTTTATTTCTTTCCACAGTTTATGTGTGCTAGTGTTTTTGCCAACATCATATATATATACACCTTTGAAATATTGTGTATTGGCCAGTCGGTGTCACCCACCTCGGACAAGATGGACTCAGACACATAAACAAGTCTGTTAAAACCGCAGTGAAACTTTAATTTGACTTTTTTGTGTTTGTTTTTCGTGGTTTGTTTCAACTTTATTTGTCCCCGCAGGGCGACTAGGTTGTGCAGCCGAAGTGCTCATAAAACACAGAAGGCAATAAAAACAAGGCGAATCACAGCAATAAAAAATAAGGCAGAGACACCGGGGGGGAAACAGTGCAGCGTTTCGGTTTTGGTAAATGCTAAGCAAGGAAAAATCTAAATAATCGATGGTGACAGTGTGATGCAGCAGTAAACCAGCAACAGCCACCAGCACGGCGACCGCCATCAGCATCATCTTTATTCATGTGAGACTGTTTGGCCTTCTTGGAAAATAAAGTAAAGCAGCGGCTCAAACAAAAAGACAAACATGACATTTTGGTGCATTTTTACCCCGGAGGGTTGTGGATTAAGCCGATATCTGTGTCATTACTGCTGTTGAGCTCTGAGCACCAAACTCAGCTGCACCCATCCAGCCCCATGAGAGCTGGTGCAAACAAAATTTAATCTCCACATTCGTGTCCGTGGACATGAATTGTCCATTTTTGCTTTGTGCATATGGACACCAATCAAATTCGGAAGCGGCTAAAAGTACTTCCAGAAGGGCTAAATTTTGGTATAAATGAGCATAAAAACCACTTCAGTCAGAGAAAGGTTAAGTTTAGGCACCAAAACCAAAACCTGGACAGTGTCTCAGTCTTTTGCCCCTTTTCCACCAAAAAGAACCCGGTGCTAGAGCCAGTGCTTAACTGGTTCCAACAAAGAACCAGAAGCCAAGCGAAGCCAAGTCAGACCCACATGATTAGGTCAGTGGAAAACGTGATGACGTGGTGAGGGTGCGCGAGACGCTCGCTCGGAATCACAATAACAAACATGGATGGCAAATGGACGAGCCATCGTAGCGATGCAAATACTGCTCATGTCTTTACAAGCCTACACTGCAATCCAGAGGCGAAAAACGCATTTATCGTCGGCTACCCGACGTATTCATGGTTGGAACGAACGGCGACTACGTTTAGCTATACGTTTATAGCGTTCACTGTTCTCGTTTGGGTCTGGCGGTGGAAAAACAAAGAACTGGTGCTAAGTCAGGCACGGGCTCCGAACTAGGCCCTGGAACCGTTTTGGTGGAAAAGGGGTAGGCCTATATGAAGACAAACGCTGCTCTCGCCACGGACTCGGGTCGCCTGGGTGAAAGTCGTGTCGACCACCCCACTCTCCTCCTAATGTGAAGTTTGTGGCTCTTTGTACCACCTCACGATACGTGGTAAAGACATAAAATACACTTCCAGTTGACAAGTTACTTGTAAAGTTGTGACAGACTGGAAACTTCACCAAATGTCACAGAAACCGTCTGGATGGATGGATTACACTAAAGAAAATTCTTTATGTGTATTTTGGGTGAAATGATTCTGTAAAGGCAGCAGAATAAATAAAGAGAGATTGAATAGAGATTGAATTAATTGAATAAAGGGTAACACTTTACAATAAGAGTACAACAATTAACGTTAGTTTGCGTTAGTTAATGTTGTAATGGTTAGTTAACTGTTAGTTAATGATTATTATGGCATTTACTAATGTTAATAATATCTACAATAACCCTTAAATAACATATAAATTAATACCTTAGCATGAACAGCATTAGTACATAATTCTTAGACACATTAGTTAACAGTTAGTTAACTGTTACTTAATGTTTATTACCTGTTACTTAATGTTTATTACGGCATTAACTAACGTTAATTATTGTACTCTTATTGTAAAGTGTTACCAAATAAAGAGATTTTTAATGTCTTACGATGATCTAAATGCTGTTTCAGAGACTTTCCATCTTGAGAAGAGGAAAAATGTAGTATTGCTCCCAAAAATCAGACACTGGCAAGTTTAGCACAAAAAATATATCAGTATCAGTCCAAAAAAAAAAAAAAAACTACTGGTCAAACCCTATAGGTTCCATGCCTGTGTGTGTGTGTGCTTGGCTGCACATGAAGTGTGTGTGTGTGTGTGTGTGTGTGTGAGTGTGTGTGTGTGTGTGTGTGTTGATAGTCTCTTACCAAGGCCACAGAGCCCCTCTCCCCTGGGCTCAGACTATTACTGAGCCATGTATCACCTCTCAGTCCGGAGCCCAGGGGAGAGAGAGGGAGGAGAGAGAGACATCCATCATTTTTGCCATCACCGGCCCGTGTTTTCTTTCCTTTAATATTATCTCTCTCTCTCTTTTTTTTTTTTTTTGCCCAAAACAAGTGGAGCAGGGTCAACGTGCACCAACATTTTTATAACCGTGCAGTATCTCTAAAGCTGCATTTTCACATATCAGTATATTATTATTTGTAATACATTGGTATAAAGGCTGTAAACCAATCAGATTACAGTGTGTCTGACTCCTGTTAAGACGACGTTTTCCATCATTCCCGTTCTTTCCTGTTTCCGCCCCCCCTCTCCGAAGAGGATTAACATGTTGGAAGTGATTTTTCCAGAAACTTAAAGCTTTATCTCCGTTTGAAGAACAGCGCCCTCTTCCTGTTTTGTGCCGTAAAGCAACAACAGCAGATTTCCCGACTGATCCCACCTGCTGACAAACTGTGGAGAACCCAGTTTACATATTATACACGTTTCACAATTCCCGTGGCAGTGAGTTATTGATACTAAAGTGCTGCTCACCATTAAGATGTGTGGTGTTTCTTTGGTGGCCGTGGCGTCGGCGGGGGGAATAAAAAAATTCGTTTTGGACTCGAGCAGACGCGCTGGCCCTGTTGAACACGGGTCCCATGACAGCCCTCGAGTTGTTTTTCCTCCATGAGCCGCGACTCCTCTGTGTAATTTATGGACCTTGAGAGGGAAAAGGGCAGAAGGTGGAGAGGGATTTGACAGAACAGGATGAGTCTGAATTAAGTCACGCGGCGGCGGCGACATGAAATCTCTGCACGGCGGCTTAAGAGATACAAACAGAAAACCGTGGACCGAGACTCACAGGACTGAACACTGCAGCTCCGGAGTGAGAGATGCACAAAGAGTCAAGTAAAAAGACTCAGGTGTACAAATAGAAAATGAGAAAATCTGGGTTTTAAAGTGCAGGCTATACAGAGTCAATGATGCAAACTGAACCGCGCGGATTAAGAAATCAAAGCTGAAATCTTGGGGCTCAGAAATCACCAAACATTATTTGAGTCAGACGTACAAACAGTAAAAAAAGAAGCTTCAGAGGTGAAAACGGCTCACGCTGTAGAGTCAGAGATGCACAAGCTCAACATGTTGCACTCCAACCCAGAGCGTTTGAGTGAGGAAAATATCCCTGCAGCATTAGGTTCGGTAAAAAGCACATTAGGCGAACCGTCGGCCAGTTTGCGGTCCCACTAAAAGCCGGATCGATGGCGAGCCCTCCTGTCGGCTCCCCGAGGACGGGAGGACTCCTCGGGTTCACGGAGGTCTCAGTCAGCCTGAAAAACATGACATCATTTGACTGAGATTTAGCTCGATTTCAAGTCAAAGCCCCATTTACTGCCGTTGGTACTTTACTTTCCCCCCAACCACTGCAGGGAAAATATTATGGAGGCTGTGACCAGAATGCATTTTGATGGCTGATTATGGATGTTGTTATGTTCAAGCCAGCCTGTCTCCTCCACAATCTTTAAATGCTCCACAGAGAGTCTGCCTCCCATTTGCTCGTGAAAATGTGAAACAAAGACCGTGCATGCCTCATTTATCAGCAATGCGATAAAACCGTGACGGAACGGACGTAAAACGAGCAAAACCGGCCAAAAAAGACGTCCTTAGACACCAACAGTGTTATCTGACGCTAATCTGAGAATGAGAAGTGGTTTCCAGCAGGACTTACTCACACGACTGCCAGCTGGATGCAGGTTTGAAAAAGTGGATGTGGATGTGGGGAAATGAGCAGATATCCACCTTCACTTAATGCAGAAATCCAGACGGGTAGGCGGAAGCGTTTGGAAAGGGCAGGAGCCACGCGTCTGTCTCAGGAGTCGGTGTTTGTGATGAAGCTGCTGATGGTTGATATTTCATGCTGCTATTCAATGCCTTTCATTTTTTTTTTTTTTTTTTTGGCCATTTTCATTGCCATGACAAAATTGTCCAATCGTTTTTTTTTTTTTTTTTTATCCTTGTCAGAGTGGAAACAACATTGAGACCAGAGCTCTTCAGTTCCACTCCTGTTGGGGGCGCTGTCCTGCACAGCAAAACAGGACGGGACAGCGGCAGGGGGAGCTGCACAAAATGAATGAATGAATGAATGAATGAATGAAGGCTTTATTTTGAACATGTGAAAAAAAACAAAACAAAACACAATGCAAAAAAAAAAAACAATACAGAATAGTCGAAACAACAAAACATGTCCAAAAAGGAGTAGAAAGAAGCGTATGCTTATTTAAATTCTACCCCTTCTCCACTCGGTAACTACTGTATCAGTTGACTTCCATACGATTTATCCAATTTACTTTTTTTTTTTTTTTTAAACCATATACCCATATACACATAAACGTGTTATCATATGATCGTTTGTGCATTTTTACCCATAGTAAGAATAAATAATGTGAATAAACAAAAGAAATAACAGAGCAAAATAGACAAAAATAAATAAATTAATAATCTGTGTCCCATGAAAACCATATGTTTGTACCCGTTTGTTTAAACCGGATCATGCTTGGGCGTTGCTTTAGCCCCCCACTAAGTCTGTTCCACAGCTTCACTCCACACACACAAACACAAAAACTTTTCAAGGTTGTACGTACACGCGGATGTTTTAAATGTAACTCCCCCCTGAAATGATAACCCCCCTGTCTATTAAAAAACAATTTTTGGATGTTTCGAGGCAGTGAGTTGTTTATTGCTTTATACATTATTTGTGCTGTTTGAAAGTGAACCAGGTCAGTGAGTTTTAATGCTTTTGATTTCAAGAATAGTGGATTTGTGTGCTCTCTATAACTCTCCATAAATTCACTGGTGCGTTTAGATTTTCAGACGTCATTCGCGGGACATGGAGAAAAGTCAAAATGGGGAACATCACGCACAAATCGCCGTTTAAATGACGTTCTGTTCATGTTGTGAATGGCAGTTTGGGTGAAATGCTTTGTCATAAAGAACCAGTTACATGTTTCACTGCATCTACATTAAACTAAGATATGATTTTTGCATGGTAGTTTGAAGATATATACTATATTCATGGACTTTCCTGGTACTGTGGCATGGTATAGGTCGAACACTTAGCCCCTCTGTTTCAACAAAAATCGGGACAGCCTACATGTGAACATGCAAAACAGAGAGTTAGGGCCGAGTGGCAGGGCTGAGGGGTGAATTCAGTTTAGCGTTTGGTCTCTGAAGCCTGCAGGACTCCAGCCCAGGAGGATTTAAAAGCCCTGATTTAGACCATCATGGGACACCAAAACTCCTCAGACTACAAATCAAATTATTTTAGGGGTAGCTGTTCTTTAAGGCGGAGTGACTCACCTCACCTGCACAAAGATAGGGAAACCCTTTAAATGAAGTATTAAATTACGAAAAAACAAATGAACAAAATATGAAAAGAAAATTCTACTTTACTGCAAGTTCCTCCATCATGTCAGAGGTGGACAACACGACTGGTCGATAGCTGATATTCAATCAGATATTGGTCCGATATGTAAAGGATGAAGTTATTAATGACTTAGAGACGCTTTTTTTCCCTGCATCTGGTCCAGAAGCTCATCACTGTGTCCTGTTTTGAGTTGTTTTGCCCTTCATGCACTTAGTTTTTTTGCTTTCAAAGAAATTAAAACATTTTTCATCCTGTAAAAAAACAAAAAAAGAAAAAAAGAAATGAAAAGTGAGTGGAAGTCATAACAGTGAATTATATCATGGCCACAAACGTCCCTCCTGTCTCTCCACACTTTCCTTGAGCTAATTAAAGTAAAAAGTGCCGCTGCCAGTACACAACATCCAAACAATATACAGATCTTTATTCATACTTTATTCATACTTCAATAAATTCTCAAGTTGAATCAGCTGTTGTTGTGTGAACTGTACGCCTCGGGGGAGATGTTTACCGGCGTGACTTTGCATAGGTATCAGGAGACGATTTAGCCGGAAGGGGGAACAGTGGTGATACGTGGAGTCGAGTGTTGCACTTTCCTCACAAACCGTCTTTGTTATCGCGGTCGAGCGGATTTGCGTCTCAGCTCAGACGAGCTGCTGCTGCGTTTCTGCGCTGCGGGAAAATCCGCCACTGAGGAGGCGACCGGAGAGAGAGCTCAGCTGTTCGACTCATTATGATGTCTAGCTGGAAACCAAACGTGAACACACACACACACACACACACACACAGACACACACACACAGAAACACACAAAAGGGTGTCATTAGAGATGGTGATGACGCCACTTTTGCTTTCTGATTTTTCACACTCAGTCGACCATCAGAGACATGACACTGAAGGGCGTTTTGAATTCAAAGCCCGAGGCCTCTGACGCAAGCCGGAGTAATACACACACACACACACACACACACACACACACACAGATTTCAAGGACAGCGATGACACCACTCTTGCCTTCTCCACGTTTGACCGTGATAAATCATGGCTAGATCCTCTCTCACACACACACACACACACACACATAGACGGGCGGCGATTTACTCCTTTACACACACACACACACACAGCACACTGACCCTGAACCCAGCTGTGGCTGCGTTTACAGAATAATTGAAAGGGGCAATAAATAAGATTTTTTTCCTGCCCTCACAGCACTAATTGACCAGAACATACAGTATCTGACGGGACTCAAAGTGTTGATTAATACCAATTTCTCAACGATTACTTGACCAGCTGCTGACATTTCTGGCTTCTGAGACTGGATTTTCTGGCCCATGCGTCGAAAATTAGCGATAAAGTAGAACGAGTAGCAGCAGTGGGTGTCTACAAAAATATCTAGCAGCCGTCTGTCTGTCATCAGCTGAGCAAACAGTATGATGCCGAGGCTCAACAAACAACAGCAACTGTGACGGTGAAAGTGACAAAGCACGTTGGTAACCATGCTGTTTGCTCGGGAGTGCGTCGGGAAACTTTCCATGGGAATTAATGGGAATATATGGATATTAACAGGAATTTACAGGAATAATCTGGAAATTTGCAAAATTGCATGTTGGCCTATAAGCAGGAACTTAACCCTTTATAGGGCACTCATTGAAATACTTTGAAATTCAAAAAAACAACCCTAGACTGTTATTAGAGAACATGACAGGACTTTATTACTTCTATAAAATTTTTCTAAAATTTTCATTTTGTAATAGAAAATCAAAGCCATTGAGATTGGTCAAATGCCACAATCATGTGACCTGGGATGTAGAGCAATCTTTGCTGATTGGCTGGGTGAAGACCAAATGATTATTGAACTAACTGAGACAGGGGATGGGCCTGATATGTAAAATTTCTGAAATTACCAAAAATAGTCACTTGCCCGATAAAGGGTTCATGTAGTTGTAGAAAAACCATCTTGCAGCACAATCCTGGTTAAAACAACCAGATTTGATACAAATTCAGTTGAATTTCCACACGACTCGGCCTCCATCCGAGCCCACAGACGACATCCAGTCGAGGAGGTTTTGATGATATGACTGGGGTAAATATGGTATTAAAGTTTAACTGGAAAAAATAAGTAAAAATGTGTTTAGTAGCTATTTAAGAGGCTTTCTATCAGCCAGCGAGCTCCACTGTGATGCTGGTTCTTCTGCCTTCTGCTAACCAGTTGTCTTAGAAATACAGTTTTCATATAAGAATGTAGGTTATAGTTTGATTTAGCTGCTGACTGAGGAGTGCTCATCTATTCATTGAGCCTATTTCTATTCATTTATCCACCATCAATCTTGAAGGACTGAGAAAAAAAAAATCTACTCATAATAAGTCAAAGTCAAAAATGTCATTAGTTTGCACGCATGTCTGCTTATGACGAAACAAAATTTCCAAAATTCCCCAGCTGAACTTCCCATGGAAAGTTTCCGTAATGTTGGCGGAAATTTACCAGAAATTTTCCGCCCCTTTGTAACCCTAGTAGTGCGTTCGTACACGATTCTTTGCTGTTTTAGTGAGAAAAATCGACGCTGACTGTCACTGTCATCACTTTAGCCACGCCCACTTTTCCCTCAAAGGATGCTGCTCGGTCCAGCGGTTTGGTCACTTGCACGAGAAGTTTCTGCTGGATTTATTTAAAGGAGGTAGCGTACTCCTCTGCACTACAGGAAATAAGACTTTCCCCATCAAATGCACCAACCAGATGCGCCGAATTTTAGTAAAAATCAAACCCACATCCACATGAACCCACCTGACTTATGTTGCATGATGCAGGGAGGGATGGAATGATAATTTAACTAATAATATTCTTCTGTAAAACATAATATGGTGTTGTTTTTTTAATCTTTTCATCATTTTGCTGACTGGTGGCATCTAGCATCGCGCTCTTTATACATCTCATATGGCCATTATAACTTATTTTTCCTATTTTTTCTCCTTTTTAAAGTTTATTTATTTATTTTTTTCTCCTCATGCAGTGTCAGGGTCTAAGGACAGAGGAAGTCGCCCCTTGAGGCAAATTTGTAATTTGTGACTTTGTTCTATACAAATAAATTTGACATGCCTTGACCTGTGAGTGTCCAAAGCTGCAGTTCACCCACAGGACCTGCAGGGGGCAGCTCAATAATTTACATCAGGGATTGTCAACTGGTGGTCCGCGGCCCTCTGGTGGTCCGTGGCGGTATTGCAGGTGGTCCGTGAAATTGTAAATGGAAAATAATAATAATTTAAAAAATGATTTATTATTTAGACTTAATTTATCTGTGAATAACTTACCCATCCAAATAATGTCAAATGGAGTTGATCGAGATTCTCCCAAGCCTCATGTCACCACTGACGTCCCATCTTGGCCACACAGGACCACGGACCAGGGGTCCGTTTCACAAAGCAGGTTTAGTGAAAACTCTAAGTCTGTTAACCCTGAAATGAGGGAAAGTCTGAGTTTTCTGTTTCACAAACGGAGGTAACTCAAACGAACATGGCATGTCCTTTCGACAACGATCCCGTGGATGAAGGTGCAGTGTTACTGTGCAGAGAATTAAATATTTGTCGGGAGATGGTTATAAGACCGCGCATAGATGTTTGAACAATGTTTTTATATTTCATCTTAAGCTGCTGCCAAGTGCGCTTCTCCCCCGCGGGATTGCACCTAAATGAAATAAATTAATAGGCTACCATTCAAGCAGTTTTCCCCTGTAATATTATTGTGATTACAACGGACTACATTTAAACTTACGCATTGACCCGAGCAGCAGTGTTCTCCTACGCCATCTCCCTCTCCTTTGCCGCTGCAGCAGTGTTGCACTTAAAAAAAAATGAATGCATTAAGATTTCCAATTCAGCTTGGGTGAAAAACGCAGCTCGACGCTTCCCCGTTGCCATGGTGACTCGTCAAATCGGGGCTCCATTGACGCTGTCTTTTTATAGCTGTGGCTCACGTGCTTAACTCCAGGTGAAACTACTCCGAGTTGATCAAACTAACTCAAATCAGCTGTTCTGGAACTGAAAACTCAGAGTTTCCAAACTCAGTGTAGATCAACTCAGAGTTCGGGGTAAGACACCTGCTTCATGAAACGGACCCCAGAAGCAACAAAAAAGAAAGAAAAAAAAAAAAAAAAAAAACGGAAAAAAATGGACTGTCTCTTTGCATGACTTTGAGCCCAGCCCTGCCTAACGTAAAGTAGGCTAACTGTTCAGCACAAGCCCTCTTGGCTTCCCACATCCTATTGTTCTTATCACAAGATGCAAATAAATAGACACTGATGCAAATAAATAGCCCTCTTTACATATATAGGCCTATATAGGCTACTCTTTTATTTTAAGCATGGTGCAAAATAAAACAAACGTCCCCCAAAGCAGTGGTCCCCGAGTTGCTTCTTGGTTATAATGGTGGTCCCTGGGACAAAACCAGTTGAAAACCCCTGATTTACATCACTAATCAGTTTTGTCTGAGGTTACAAGCAGAGGTCGTTAGAGGTCAAGAAAGGTCAGGAGATCATAGATTGCTTAACGCCCCTTTAATATGACAAATATGAATATTTCATGAACATTTTAATACTTCTGCTATCACATACAGTTCTCTTATGAAAATATTTCAAAATAGCAAGTGAGTGTGTTTCAGGTATTAATAATGCACTGATCTGTCCTCGGCCGCCTGGATCGCTGAGTCACACGTCTCGGTTTGGGATGCGTTTATTTCAAATGTTGAGGATGGAAATGAAAGATTCAGCCTGGAGGCTCCGGCCCCTGCAGTCCCAGTTTTTTTTGGGGGGATGTTCACTTGCTGTGGATTTTAAATAAAATATGACTCAGTTAATTCAGCGTCGAGTGCACATTGTTTGAGTTTGACACAGACCGCTGCTGATGAACGGCGAGCGCGCTCAGCAAAAACCCCTCCATGAATAAATAAAGGATAAAAAGAGACTGAGGTCATTTCTCGGTGTATTTTTTTTTTTTTTGCACAGATCTGGTGATGGCTCTCGTCCGCCTGTTGTTGAGTTTTTATGAATTATCCCCCCCCCCCAAAAAAAACGTTTCCCCCGTTCTCGTCTTTACCTCAGAGCTGGTCGTCAGTCGAGGCAGGAAGCGGAGAGGTGAGCGGCGACTTTTGTGCTAAATCCCTCTGCCGTCTCAGGGGCTGTTTTGTCAGGAAAAGGATTATTCTTCTTCCTCATTCAGTCGTCATGAAAGCAAACATCGCTGACATGAATATTACATCGACGCCTCGAGGAAGGCGCGCGGGCTCGGTGGGGAAGGGCCAAATTAATTCGAGCATTCAAATTTGGGGCTCGCCTGTGGTCTCAATTTGCTAAACGCTCCCCACGTGTGACACCTGGTGAAAAATGGTAATCGGTGCAGTGAAGCCTTTAACCACGACAGAGCCAAAAATTCACAAATGTGGATGTCAGAGTGGGAATTAATATCCAGAGATAGAAATGTGCATCTTGTCGTTTCACCACCACTGTGATCTGCTCACTGAAATACCGTTTTTTTATTATTTGCTTTATTTGTTTTGATGACCTTGGTTGGAGAAATCCAGAGCAAAGTGGTGCTCCTGTTAGGTTTCGGAGGATGAGAAATCAAAAAAATCTATCGCACATGAAAAGGCGTCAAACCTGTTACATTAGTTTGTCTTTAAAACTTTATCAGAGCGACAATAAATACATATTTAACCCTCAGATTACCCCTGGACGTTTGTATCTACCTCTCATACTTTCCCAACTCCCCACGGTCAAATGAAAGGTCATTGGTGCCTGATTTTTGGCAAGGAGGTGTACCTCAGGGTAAACTCTGGACGTCCCGAGACCATTTTTTGGACTCGTAATGCAATTTAATAATAAATTTAATAATAAATTGGTTAATAAATAAATTGGTTGCAATACATGAGAAAACTCTGCTGGTGAAATTTTTTCTCAATGGGACAACATTTCCCCCTCTCTCATCGACCTTGAAGTTCAGCCATAGACTTAACACAGTCTTTTTTCACACGTGAATAGGGTAAAAATTTTATCCTATAGATATCACCATGAAACTTACTAAGTTGATTACTTACAATAAGCCAAACAAAAAATGTATTACAAGTTCTTTGAAATTCTTTGTTTACATGAGCAAATTTCAAGTTGAACTTCAAGTTTAGCCACTTTTCAACACGATCCTTATACGCTACTCACAAAAAGTTAGGGATATTCGGCTTTCGGGTGAAATTTCAGGATGAACCTAAAATGCATTCTAACCTTTCCAGGTGAACTTAATGTGACCTTCTGTAAACTTTTGAATGCACATGTCCAACTCAATGTTTCAGTACTTTTTGCACAAGTTGCTGTTCTCTAACAAGGAGTTTAACTGCAAAATTCACATCAGGTGTTTGATGCTCCAGCTCATCGAGGTCGCATCATTAGGGAACGGCTGCTGGAGACTGGGGTACCTCAGATGGAGTGGCCTGCACTTTCTCAGACCTGAATCCCATAGAAAACCTATGGGATCAGCTGAGTGGCCGTGTAGAGGCTCGGAGCTCTGTACCCCAGAACCTCAATGTCCTGAGGGCCGCCCTTCAAGAAGAGTGGGATGCCATGCCTCAGCAGACAATAAGTCGACTTGTGAACAGCATGAGACGTCGTTGTCAAGCTGTAATTGATGCTCAAGGGCACATGACAAGTTATTGACACTGACATTTTTTGTTGTGGTATATCCACCACTGTTGTTGGCTTTTGTTTCAAGAAACTGTTTGAGATGAGGAAATCACCAGTGTATGCTTCTACTTAAATGCCCTACTTTCATGATATAATATCACTGTAGCGTGAACTTTTTACATTTTCCATAAATTTCACCCAAAAGCCAAATATCCCTAACTTTTTGTGAGTAGTGTATGTTTTTGCAGCAAAAACAGCTGGTCAGGAAGGGGTTAAAATCTGGAAACCCATGTTAAGAGTGATTTCCATGTTTAGTCAATACCCAGCTCTATATGGGTCACAAATGTTTTGGGAGTAACTGCTTAAAACAGATGTGTAAATGTCACTCTATATAGGTGGACGTTTTTGTCCAGGGGTCATGGAGGTCGTAAAAACTGAAGGAGCATCTGAGGGTTAAAGCTGCAGTTTTATGTAACATGACGTCCGTTTTTTTTTTTTGTTTTTTTTTGACAAAGCGGCGCTGAGGATTCACTTTATCGGGCCAAAGTTTGAATCTGCAGGCAGACAGGTGCGGCCGCTTCTCCTGGCACACAGAGCGACAAACCCAAACTCAGCTCACATTATCTCTCCGAGCCACTCGGAGCTGCTGACATACAAAGTCGCTTAGCGCAGCTTTACTGTTTCGTTAAAGACACACACACACACACACACACACGCGGTACACATTGAAGTGTACAGCAGAAAGCATTTATTTATTTATTTATTTATTTATTTATTTCTATCAAGCTGCTGTGCAAACACATCGTTTATTGCGGCCTGGTGGGAGCGTTCCCGCGCCAACGAGTCATTAACAAGTGAAACTTTTTTTTTCTGCCAAAGCCTAATTAAATTCAGAGGACGGCCTGTGTGGGCAGTGTGTGTGTGTGTGTGTGTGTGTGTGTGTGTGTGTGTGGCAGTCAGGCGGTCGGTTCATCGGCATGTAGGTGGCAGACGGTGTGCGGTCACGTTGGCCTCACGGTGGGGGGGTGGAGGAGGGGGGGCGTGGTGTGACATACTTCCTGGTAAAGTGGCGTCCAAGCGGTTTTAGCGTTGGGTTTATGGGAGGACACATGAGCCTCCACCGCTGCTTTTTAGGATTAAACAATTCAGAATCAGCTTAGTTACGGCGCTCACTCAGACGGGCGCTTTTTAACGGCGACGTTAATGACTCAATTGTGTAAAGTCTCTTTTGTGGGTCAGTGAGACTCAAACTGGCGGGTTCCTCACTGAAAGTGGCCGTTTGCACGGAGAGGCCGGTTCTGCACCACAAAAGCAAAGCGACTTCTTTTTTTTTTTTTTTTTCTCGTTTGTTTTTAAAGGTCAAAGGTTCAAACTAGGATTTACACTCGATACAAACACGTTGCAGACTGATACACGAGCCGCGTCCGCCCCGGCAGCGCTGCTGTGAGGACGGGAGGTGAAGTTTGACATTTACTTTGACACAAACTTTAAGGCGTTTTTCCGTTTCGGCACTCATGCGGTGAGCGCTCTCCGGCTCCGCACGGCAGAACAACGCTAACAAGCTCCAAGTGCCGCTGAAGAAACTTTTTTTTCGGGGCGTTGTGACAAGGGCCCGAGGGCAAGAAGACTAAAAATTTCAAACATGAAAGGCTCCTTTTGACAGCGGCGCCTTAAAACGCTCTGCCGCGGCCGCAGCTTCCCCAAACGTTCCCTCTCCGTTTCCGTTTATGTTGTTTTGTAAAAGATGATTGTATGTGATTGTTTATGTGTGTGTGTGTGTGTGTGTAAGTGTGTGTGCACCCATGTGCATGCGCATGACCGCACATAATTTAGTGTCCATGTTTGGCCACGCATCGGATCTGCTGTTGCCCCCGGCAACAGGGTCACCGCTGTGTGGAGTCCATGGGCTACCTCTGACACTCGTGGAGATGGACAGAGAGACGATCATGATGCTGTCACCACACACACACACACACACACACACACACACCACAGTGTTGCCATTGCTAAAACACCCTCACGCTCTGGTTATCCAACAGTTAAATATGATATGACACCAAATGAATCATTTATGTATTCATTGAGTGTGGCTCCACATCCCTCAGTGTGTTTACCCTCCTACCATGAAGCGATATGAATCTCTGCTGCCGCTCTGCCTCTCATATCCTCTGTCTGACTGCACTTTAACTCACTTTATTACAATGGAGGCGGATTTCTGGTGTGCACAGTACACACACACACACACCGCCACACACACACACACACACACACACTGCATCCATGTGCTTGCACGGAGCAGCTTGTATCTTTTCATGCCTGTTAGCATCAGAACGTGAACTTGATGCTGTGTTATCCTGGGCTTCTGACATGCATGGACTTCAGAATAAAAGCAGAATGAGCTGGATTTGTCGGCTTCAGTTCATAAACAAAAAAAAGTTGGCCCCTCCTCCCTGGCTGATCTATAAGTTTTCATGTCTTATGATGGTGATGGAATAAAACGGCCTCCCAAAGTGTGACATCGCCATCCTAGGAAAAAAAAAAAGACCCACCAGCACCCACCTGTTCAACAGAAAACGCTCTTCATCCTCATGTTTTTTTTTATTTTTATTTTTAAGAAACTCCTAAATAATTTGACATATCTTGATACTTACTGTTGCTTTTTGTGTTACGGTGGGTTATGGAGGTTGAAATTAATGAAATATCTTTGTTTGATTATTTTATTTCTCTGAATGTGCCTTTTAAGATCTCTTTAATCCACACCAAGAAACCTCAACATTTTTTTTTTAAACTGAGTGTAAAAAAAAAAACATAACAGCTCCCAGACTTTTAAATAATGTCACGCTGGACATGATGAGACTTTTTCCAGGAGCTGCACGCATCAGGATGTGCAGAGTTTATGCTCAGAATGAATTCAGGATCCGGACAGTTTGCCCTGAATCACCTCTCTCTCTCTCTCTTTAAAATCTCCCCATCCTCCCTTCCCTCCTTCTCTGTACTTTGTGTAAAAATACTTTTCGTTCTCCTCTCCTCCCTCCTCCTCCTCCTCCTCCAGCATGGCCGTGCCGAGTTTTCCTGGGAAGGAATCAATGTAAGTCTCCTTGCTTTAAATCTGCCATTCTCTCCGCCAATCCCTTCTTTCTTCTCATCCCTTTTTCCCCCCCTTCAATCGCTCCGCCGCCACCTGAGTTTGGGCTCGGAGCAGATAAGTCGGCATCCTACAACCCGGCCACTTCCTGCCACTCTCTCTCTCTGTTTATGTCTCTTATCGCTCTCTCTCTTTCCTCTCCCATCCCTCTGTTTCCCTTTCTCTCACCCAAAACACACACACTCTCTCTCTCTCTCTCTCTCTCTTCCTGTGCCATCCCTCTCCACCTCTATCTTGGCTCTCTGCTAATCTACTGTACTGCAAGCTTCATATATACAGAGGCACAGATAACAGCCTGTAATAAGCTTATCTTATCCACAGCTGAAGCTACAAGTCCCACTTTTTACCGGAAAAGCGCCGCGTGGGAAAAGTCTGAACTGAACCGCCGCTGCATCTTTGGCAGAATTTATTTGGAAAAAAAATGTAAATTTGTCAGTTTTGTTCTTTCCGTCGATGCCGCCTGAAGGCACGACAGATGTGATAGACGTGGGGGTATTGTGTTGCAGAATGCCCCGTCTGGTTCTGCCTTATTACATTTGAGAAGCGAACGCCACACACAGCGAACGGAGGAAAAATGCACGATGGAGGAGGAGGAGGAGGCTAAATCTGGCTGCTGTATTACTACACCATATTATGTTACTGTAATAACCACGGGGCACGCTTGTACAGTACACTGCAGATAGGATGACACAGGGATCAGAGTGCACTCACACACCCAGCAGATATGAAATGAGACCGGCTTTATGCTGTAATTTATGCACTTAAGCTCTCATTCGGAGAGAAATCAACTCGATGACTCGATTTCCCAAGTGAAATGTCCCGATTTCCAAACAATTTTTCTGCCTCATGAAGTGTCTGCAAGCCCGTCGCGCTTATTTTGGTACACTGCAAAAACTCAAAATCTTACCAAGATTATTTTTCTTATTTAAGTCAAAAATGTCTTATTACTAGTCAAAATATCTCATTACACTTAAAATAAGACATGATCACCTCAGAAGTAACTTGTTTTTAGACAATTGTCTCTTGTTTCAAGTGAAAATTTGCTTGTTTCATTGGCAAAATTTGTTTCTTGTTTCTAGCTAATTTTCACTTATTTCAAGTGAATTTTCACTTTTTTCCACTGGCAAATTTTGCCAATGAAACAAGCAAATTTTCACTTGAAACAAGTGAAAATTGTCTAAAAACAAGTTACTTCTGAGGTGATCATGTCTTATTTTAAGTGTAATGAGATATTTTGACTAGAAATAAGACATTTTTGACTTGAAATAAGACAAATAATCTTGGTAAGATTTTGCGTTTTTGCAGTGTAAGAACCATCATTAATAAATGCTCAATTAAGCTTTAGTTACTAGTTATTCTACTGTTAACAAACAATGAAAATGATTTGTTACCAGTAAACTAATTATAGCAGTTTATTGTTGCACACAGTATAACATTTTCTATACTATATTAAGTATTTCTTATTGATTATCAATTGATTTGTAAACCTTTAAGGAATCAACCTGCCGCTTAACTCATGAACTAATTATTATAATTATCAGTTTACAAACCAATTATTACCCGTTAAGTGTTATGAAATATCTGGTCCATCTATCTATGTAATGTTTGTAGTTGTTTAACAAATGATTTAGGTTTACATTTCATTAAAAAATAAAATAGAATACAAAATATTAATATGTGTGCAACAATAAACTGTTAATGAATAGTCTACTGTGTAATAAGTAAACAATTTTAATTATCATTCTATCATTTGTTAAGTGTAAATTAACTATTAAGCAAAGTTTAATTAACTATAAATTTAACATTTATGAATGATGGTTTTTATAAAGTGTTGCTCTTATTTTTTGTTTTGGTAGTTTTTCCATATTATTATTTGAGCTCGCCAAATGCTGTTGTGTAGGTGGATTTAACCTTAAATATCATTTTTTTCTCATTTCTGTGAGGGTTTTCGCTCCTCTTTGTCCTTTCCACGTATCTCCCGTCTGTGTTTTCCACTGCGAGGCTGCTGCTGCACCGGGGCGGCGTGCGGCACAGCGAGCGAGCGAGCGAGCGGCGGCGGGGTCACTCATGTCTTCTCGTGGCCGCGGGCCAGCGAGCAGGGAGGCCGCCCTTCAACCGCAGCACTCGGGTTCAAGCGCCCTGTCTCGACGCCCTGCTAAAGTGTCCTTGAGCAAGACGCTGACTCCCTGACAGCTGCAGGGGCTTTGCTGCGTCGCCGACCCTGACTTCTGACCTCTGATTTGTGGAAAGAGAGAAAACACCATCCCCCTGCAGGTCCCGGCCAACAAAATATTCCAGTATGAATAAAAGCCGGTGCTTCCCGAAAACGGCTGCTTCTGAGGGCGTGACACCGATAATCAGGACGAGACAGTGCACTGAAATTCAATATACTGCAATACACACTAAAACCTGCTGGGTTAAAAAATTACCCAACTTTAACCCAAACCCCTGGGTCAAAAAGGGTCCAACTACTTACTGTGTTATTTTGACTCAGGAAACTGGGTTATGCATTTTGACCCATAATCTGGGTTAAATAAATAACCCAATTTTTCTTTTAACATGACCCAGGATTGTAGTCAATATAACCTAATTTATAGGTCATATTCATTTAGTGGGCTAAAATTTTCACACAGTATTCTTACTAATTAAGCACTTCCACATTTATATGGTTGTACTGCACGTTTCCACAGTGTTACAGATGCTAACACACATAAAACTATTCAATTCTGAATAGACAATCACACACAAGTGCAGTATCAGTGGCTAATTCAATTGTACGCTCAGAGGTGGAGCCAAGCCCTGACTACAACCCAAGGCCGAAGACACACATCACTCACGGTTTTACACTGATAAATTGTCAAGTTGTGAATTATTCAATAAATAGACAATAAATAGTCTGTATAAAATGTGCAAATATGCAATGTGCAAACATTCTGTGCAAACTAATAATAAAGTGCAAATATTGCGACTAAAGTGCCATTATTAAAGTGCATAGTTAAGTTGTCTGTTTAAAGTGTATTTTCTACCAACCATGTTGTGCAATATTTACAAGCAAAGCTATCAGGCACTAGTAATGAAGTGCTCTTTGTTACACAAACTGTTCGTAAAGTATTCAATCAATCAATCAATAAGCAATCAATCAATCAAACCCAAGTCTCTGACCCAACAATGGGTTACCCAGAAATATTACCCAACTCGAAAAAACCCCCACAAATTGGGTCAAAATAAAATCCTTATAACCCAAGAAATGGTTATGGCTCTGGAAAAATAACCCAGAAATGAAACCCAACACAAGTAACCCAGGAATCGGGTTAAAGAAATAACCCAAGTGTTTTTAGAGTGTACAAAAATGCGGAAACACACATCATGGGGCAGAAAAGTGGAATCCGTAAATGATCTACATGTAATCCCGGTGTATTATTCACTCATGGCTTTATTTCTTATTCATAGAGAAGTTTATTTATAGAGAAGTTTGCAAAATCAGTGCTTCACAAAGGCGGCACAAAGCGAAAGAAAATCTGTAAAACTAGTCATAAACTCATCATAAGTAAACATAATTCTGCGTGGCAGCCATCAAAATGTCAGGTGTTCCTCCTGCAGCAGGTAAGGCCGCGGAGACGCTGGACTGTGACGCTCGCCTCTCTCCGCTCGCTCCACTTATTTGTGTCGATTTTGTGTCATTTTCCAGCTCCTGTGCTTCTCCTGTGCTGTGCTGTCCATCTCAATCGTCCCTCCGTCCCCGCTTTGAGTTCTTTATTTGTGTCACTTTATCAAGAATCGCTGTGAGCCATCTCCAAACCAATAACCAGTCTCTTCTCTTCTTATTTTCTGTTATTGTACATCGCCCCTCCTCTCCTCTCTCTCCCCATCACTCTCTCCTGTGATCTTTTCCTCTTTTCTCGTCGAGCTGCAATCTATCACTCTGCTGCATTCACCTTGATTTTCTTTTTTATTTCGTGCCCCCATGGCTCCCTTCCTTCGTTTCTCATTCTCTCTTCTTCCTCTCTCTTACCTCTCTGTCTTTCTCTCGTCGTCTTTCCACGCTCTCTCTCTCTCTCTGCTCTAAAACCTCCTCGTCGTCTCCGTCCCCCCCCTCTCTGCTCAGCTGTCCATGGAGGACACCACCTCCATCCTGCCTCGTCTCAAGAGGACCTCCTCCAACGCCTACGGGATCGGTGCCCTGGCTAAGTCCTCTCTGTCAGGTGTGTCAGGTGTGTGTCTGTGCTGCTAGATGGTAAAACAGCCCCCATGTTGCCTCCACACGCTCCAGCCAAAAGGTCAACGGGGTCAAGTTGTCGTCGAGCACGGAAAAACGGGATGAACGTCTAAACCTTTCACCGACACCGTGTGTGTGTGTGTGTGTGTGAAAGATATTTTTTGGGTTCTTTCCTCGCGATGTTCAGATGGTGGTTTGGTGCACTGCAAAAACTCCAAATTTTACCAAGGATATTTGTCTTATTTCTAGTCAAAATATCTCATGACACTTAAAATAAGACATGATCACCTAAGAAATAACTTGTTTTTAGACACTTTTCACTTGTTTCAAGGTAATTTTGCAAATGAAACAAGCGAATTTGCGCTTGTTTCAAGTGAAAATTGTCTAAAAAACAAATTACTTCTGAGGTGATCATGTCTTATTTTAAGTGTAATGAGATATTTTGACTAGAAATAAGACATTTTGACTTGAACTAAGACAAACATTCTTGTTAAGATTTTGTGTTTTTGCAGTGTGCGAGAGCTCGGGCAAAAGCCGGCTGGATGCTCACTGAAGTTTTGTTTTATTGTAATCGCCAGACAACGCTGGTAAACATTTTAGCAGCGAAATGAATGGGATCTGCCATTCATTTAGCGTCGGCATTAGAATGTCATTGAATGGCTATTACAAGAAAATAAAACCATGCATTCGGCTTTGCAGATGCGGCTTTTAGTTTTACAAATATTTTTCATGGGCAGAGATGCTCTGGAGGCAGAAATAATCTCGGTTGGGCTAAATCTCGATGAGCCGAGAGTGACCCACAGTGTATTTGGCTAAGGAATATAACTCTGAGGCAGTAAAACAGGAAAAGCTGATATTATGAAGTTCAGTGCTCTGCTTCAAAGTGGAGAAAGTAGTCTAACAAGTTTCCTAGGTTGGCAAATTCGCCTAGTTTACCTTCTAAGTTCAGACCAGGAGTACTAGCCGGTAGCTATCCAGCCATAGAATGAATAAAAAAGATATTTACATCGTTATTTAGCCCATATGTTAAAAAGCATGCCGTCTTTACCATTCAGTTTTTCAGTTTAGATAACCTGCCTGGTTGTTTGGCTCCGCCCACTGTCATTAATCTGAACCAATGAAATGAGTTCTGCCTCAGAGAAGAAAATTAATAAAAACAAAAACTCCCATCTGCCTCCACATCTGACACGCTGGAAAGAACAGGGACTATCTTTTAATCTTTGACACGAGTGAAAGGACGCGCAAAATAATCCCAGATGACGCCGGCCTCGACGGACAACTTCACCCCGACCGGAGGGGGGAAAACCCCCCCACCTTCCCCCCAAGGAGCTTGGAACCAACATGGCCGCCCCTGTGGGTGCCCCGCCCCTTCCTGTTTCACTTCCCACTCCCCGTCTCTCCCATTGATATCAACAGCCAGCGTCAATGACGGCCACATTTCTCTTCTCGGTCATTGACGGCGATCCAATCAGATCCTCTTTGATTTCAAAGACGCCAAAGTAAGTGGGATGACTTACTTTCACTCCAGACCGAAGCATCTCCACAGGCGTGTTGGGAAACCTTAGTGTACCTGTACCGTGGCAGTGCTGGTGCGGTGGTGGTCGTGCTGTGACCTTATATCTATATTTTTCTATATTTCTATATTTGTGAAGTAGTGATCCTCTTGTGGCTTCTGGCTCCTCTGTGCTCTCTCGTGTTTTCGTGCCGCTTTGTGCTTCGCAGTGCTGCAACGTGTTACTGCACAAATCTGCTTTTTTTTCCTGTTGAACTGAACCTATCTCACACTGAATAGCGTTATTTATTTGTTTATTTGTTTATTTATTCTTAAGCCTATGGGTCCTCTGAATAGCCAAAACCCCAACAGCCTCTCTCATCGCTCATCCCTCATCCCTCATCCTCTCCATCCCTATTTCCATACCCAATTAGTCTCTGCAGGGAGTATTTGATTTTCAGATGAGATTGGCCTGTACTGTCCGAGGGGAAAAACTGTTTCTATTTATAGCCCGGCCTGTAACTCGCCCCCCTGCACCGTGGGAGCAATTTCCGAAGCTTTTGTCTCTGTTTATTCATGCCTGTTTGATTTTAATTTAATTTATTATTATTTTTTTTTAATCGATCAGGCTCTCTGCAAGCGTTCGACTCAGTGAATATGTCCCTGGTTTGAATCCTGTATTTGCATCTTAATTGGGCAGAGATTTGCCAGTGGACCTTTTTCAACATTGTGTTTACACCCAAAGATTACCCCCCCCCAACACACACACACACACACACACACACACCCCACCCCCCCGTCTCTCTCCCCGTCTCTCTAACACGTTTTTAATTACGTAAAGTCTAATGAATCTCATTTACTCTGTTTATCAGGAGATGAGTAATGGCTTTAATTATTAATATGGGTTCGTCAGCTTTTTTTTTTTTTTTTTTTTTTTTTTTTTTTTTTATTATTTGGCCGTCATCCTTGTCCTGTCCTGATCGATTTAACGAGCTGTGATGAGCGGACAGACAGCTCCGTCCAATCAGACCGCTCGCTCCTCCCACTCCACCTCCTCCTGTTCAAAAACGCCTGGGTGGAGTTTGGGGGGACTATCCCTTTACCGGCAGGTCACAGGCTCCATCTCTTCACGTTTCTTAGAGAACGACACCCGTTCAGTCCCTGAACATTAAACAAACGCAGAAAATGTAATGTGGCGTGATTCCCTTCTCCAAATCTTTGTGTTTTATAGGCTCATGCCAGCTAGACTCACCAGCCATGTTTACTTTTAATATTAAATTGAATTTCAGTGCCAGCAGCCACTTTTTTAGATCTTCTTCATATGATCTCATTTTGAGCAATTCTTTTATATAAATATATTTTTTTCATATTCAAAGCCTTAGACAGCTGCAGGATTTAGGAATAATGGCTGTTTCCCATTAAACTCATACCCACTCACCACACACACACATCTGTACCAAAACCTTTATTAATCCATCATAATTTCATGACCTCAAAGACATTACACACAATATTACATTTTCTCTCTCTCACATCATCCACCTTCCCTCCCGAGCCTCAGCAGGAGGTGTGCTCCACCACACAAACTCAATGTAGTTTTGACACTGTGTGTGTGTGTGTGTCTGGTGTGTGTGTGTGTGTATGTGTGTGTGTGGTTGTGTGTGTACCCCACGTCCCCCCGCCCTCCTTTCCCTGTACCTGCTGTAGGTGTGACTCGCTCCATGAAGGACAAGGTGACCAAGCCCACCGCCATGGCGCAGGGCCGCGTCGCCCACATGATCGAGTGGCAGAGTTGGGGCAAGCCGTCGGCGGGGCCGAGGGGCGGGGCCGGCCGCACCAACCTGCAGAGGGAGAAGGAGAGGAGGATGGAGAACGACGCCTACAGCGACCTCAGCGACGGCGAGAAGGAAGCCCGCTTCGCTGCAGGTGAGGCTACACCCGGGCTGCGTCACCACGGCCACGCAGAAACACCCAACAGGGAGTTTGGCTGTTATACGACGGGCAGGGGTGCCGCCAGGAATTTTGGGCCCCATAAAAAAAAGAAAAAAAAAGAAAAAAAAAAAATATATATATATTTACTTGATGATGGTTTATACAATTGTCCCTCGCTATAACGCGGTTCACCTTTCGCGGCCTCGCAGTTTCGCAGATTTTTTTGTGCAATTTTGCATGCTTTTTTTTTTTTTTTTTTTTTTTTTTTTTTTTTTACAGCACATTGTGTTCTGTGTCCTGATTGGCTAAGGGACTGTAGACCATTGTCAATCAATCTCCTCCGTGCCGTGTCTCCTGTACAGAACAGAATGCGTTCATTCTATAATACTGGACTTATTTTTCTACGAAGGTTTGAGCTTTGAGTGTTTAAACAAGAGAGAAAAGTGAGAAAATGTTCATGCCTGTCTGAGAAAAGTGTATAAAGTGTGTAGTGAGGGGTTTTACAGCCTTAAAACATCTAGAATAACTGTAAAAAATAAAGCTGACTACTTCATGGATTTTGCCTATTGCGGGTTATTTTTAGAACGTAACTCCTGAGATAAACGAGGGACCACTGTAATTTTATATTCGTTTTACCTATTATTTGGGGGCCCTGTCAGGCAAGGGCCCTTGGAATTGTCCTAACTTTTCCCCCGTATACGGCGCCCCTGACGACGGGCGTGGTGCATGTGTGCTGTCTTCAAGTTTTTTTTTTTAGGTCAAAATGTAAAAAACACAAGGTTAAACCAGGAGCAGAGCACTAGACCTCCAGCAAGGTCGCAGCTGGGAGCCCTGTGTGCGCTAAACCCCGCCTGCCGCTGCACTCCCTCACTGCTGATTGGCCTCAAACATGAATCACGTCTTCGCTGGCCTATAAGCAACCTTCCCACCAAGTTTGGTGCAAATCTGTCTTTTACTTTTTGAATTATCCTGCTGATTCACAGACAGCTGGACCCCCCTGCCGCAGGTAAAAACAGGAAAAACAAGTCCTGGTTGCCAGAAGGCCGGCTGTGTTTTATTGTAATTATTAGCATGAGGGGGAAGCCTCTGACTTATCGAGCTGAATCAGTCAACAAAATATTCAGTTGAATTATATTGTGTTACTAATTAGGTTGTGTAATTACAGTATTATTACAGTACCTTTACAGTAGTAGGTGGTGTTTAAACACACTCACTGAGTTTTCCACATTGGACCTTATAACAGACAATATGTGACTGGTGAAGCTGTGAAAGTTAATTTATCTCCCTGATGAAATGAAACCGTGTTTGCTGAACCGTGTTGGCTTTTCACCAGAAATGGACGAGCCGCTGCGTACAGGCGTTTTAATGATTTATTACAAAGAAGAGTTGCCTCGGTGCCTTTCTTGAATATGCATGTGTTGTTCCCCCCCCGGCCACAGAGCACTTTCAGTTTTGTGGCGACAAACCAGAACACGTTTGTTTATTTTGCTTGTTTTTTCTCTTTTGAATATTTGATTAACCCACAAATCTGCTACTCCTGGCAGAATAAAAGAAGCCATTTGTATCTATTATTTTAAATAGGTCTGTCTACAAGTAATAATTACATATTTCCTACTTACTTAGACTCATTTTTTTCACTTTGCTGTTGTTGGGAAAAAAAGTTATATCTCCAAGATGTCAGCTTTTCAGGAACGACGGAGGTGCAGCTTTGCTTTTAGCTCGACAGCTTATATTTTGCAGTTTTTCCGGGGGGTTTTGAGAAGTTTTCGGTGAGGCCAAAGGTAACAGGACGGCCTCAACCCACAGAGAAATGTGTAATTCTTCAAATTAAACAACAAAACTGAGGTTATGAGGTTTCCTCCCTGTAACAGCAATGACGACTTGTCACCAGGGTATTCTGCTCTGTCTTTTGTCCTGAAAATGATAGAACAATCATGGAAATTAGTGTTGATTTGTTACCACGACAATAAAATGTTGGCATATGATGTCTCTGCAAACCAACATATGAATTGAAATGTCAGCGGTCCTGAACCCAAATTATGTCGCATACATCCACATCTCGAGACGGGCGACTTTAAACACTTTCATTTGCTTCATTAGCTCAGATGGCCACTAAACTACTTGGTTAAGGTTAGGAAAAGGTCATGGTTAACTCACTTTACACCACCTCTCGAAACTTTAATATGTGACATCAAGGTATCAAGACTCTTTATTGTCATTATGAAGAACATAATGAAATTTTGCAGACACTCCCAGCTTAAAACCACGCATAAATAGCAAACATTAATAACAAACATGCAAAAAAAAGGAAATAAATAGGGTGAAAACACGAACAAAATCGTAAAAAGCCGAGAGCCTCGAGGCGCTAAGTGGATTTCGACATATTCTTGGTTTGCAGAAATGTAAAATCCCTCTGGTGACTGGGCTGCTGGTTGATGTGTTACCACGGCAACAGCATCAATTAGGTGAGCACTGTAACCCGCAGAGTCTCGTCTTCTACCCGCACATGAAGCGGTGTCCGTTTCCATGACAAAAGTCTATGAAAGGTGTGTTTAACTAAAAGAAATGACTGAGACTCTCTAGGACACGCTCACCGCCAGGCTCTCCTCGCTCCTCCTCTCCTCGCTTCTCCTCTCCTCGCTCCTCCTCTCCTTGCTCCTCCTCTCCTCAGGTATCATGCAGCAGTTTGCGATCTCGGAGGCGACTCTGTTCGGCTGGAACTCGATGGACGGGGAGAGCATGGGCGCCGGCTCCAACCAGGGCAGCGTGGCCCACCTCAGCGAGGTCAACCAGGAGAGCATCACCAGCAGAGGTACCGCCCGCCGCCTGGCATGAGACTGATGTCACTACCTTTTCAGTTCTGTTACCTTTTTTCCATGTTTGTTCGCCTGTCAGTAGAACCTCTCAGGTGTTTGCATGAAATTTGACAGGAATAACTGATTCACTTTGGGTGGCGATCAATATCCTGCATTAACCATTAGATAATTATCATTTTTCCATCATTACTTTGCAACTGATGGAAATTAAGGCTTGAAGAGGCTTCAAAATCCCAGGGGCATGTTTGCAAGGTCGAAAAAATCTATTTACCTTAAAGTTTCAGAATAGAGAGAAGATGTGTTTGGGTGTGGAAAGCATGCTGGAGAGGTTTGCATACATTTAGTCGGCCGCTAAATGTACAAAAGCACCGTTGTGAGCCGAGAGTCTGCCGAGTTTCAATCCAAGCTCACGCCACAGCAGCTGATTTCACTGCTGATGAGCACGGCTTCGCCCGGCGAGGAGGTCCTAATCAGGGAAACTGTGTGATCCTCTGATTGGTTGTAATGAAAAACTCGGCGGCACCGAGCGGAGACGTCGGAGGAGAACGGAGAAGGTCACTCGGCACGAGCAGCTCCAGATGGCTAAACAGAAGTTCTGGCATCGCGAAACCCTCCTCTGCTCCTGCGCTCAACATCAAAAATAGATTAATTTTCACTACATCGACATGATGTGTTTTTTTTTTTTTTTAAACTCCCAAGTGGGCAATCGCTTGAACATCCTCCCTGTGCTAAGCAACAAAAGATTATTTTCCAGACTTTAATAAGAGAGTTAAATTACGTCCCTCACTGCAACACAAATGTTTTTGGATGCCGCTTTAAACTGCTATGTGCACCATTTGGCAGAAATCCCACCGTTTTAAAACAATGGTGGGATCGTCTTGAGAGAGAAAAAGCGGCGAGCTCCTCGGTTCCTCGGTGGCTCGGTTTCCTTTCACTTG
This sequence comes from Myripristis murdjan, assembly GCF_902150065.1. Taxonomy (NCBI): domain Eukaryota; kingdom Metazoa; phylum Chordata; class Actinopteri; order Holocentriformes; family Holocentridae; genus Myripristis; species Myripristis murdjan. Next base: position 5,521,514 of record NC_043990.1, read on the forward strand.
CTGCCAGGAGCCTACTCTCAAAAACTTTCTTTTTTTTTTTTTTTTAAATAACGAACAGAACACATTGTGAGCGATGGGGTTTCATGAGTCCCGGGGTTACCCAAAACCTAATTACCTACTTTTTCAGCGCAAATAAACACGAGGGAACATCATTTTCCACGGCCCCGCTGCAGCTCCGCATTATTTGCAGGGGACGACATGTTCACTGTTTACTTGTGTGGTTTGGGCCCCAGGTGGCGAGTTGGCTTGTTTGGTTCAGTTGTGCATACATTGTTAAAACCGAGCGAGGGGAGAGCTGCATGACAATTAGAAACCCCATTTCACCTCGCAGGAACAGCTGGATAACCTCCCGGAATAAAAAACAAGTCAGCAGCATGAAAACCCGAGCGTTTAAGCTGCTGTTTTTCAAGTCACGGAGGGCGCCGGCACGAGATGAAGTTCATTAGCGGGAAGGCTGGTTTCCGTGTGTATTTATGTATATATGTGGTGCGAGACGGCCTGTTTCTTCTCTGGCTCTCGTCGGCGTTTAGCGCTCCGGAGCCCTCGTGGAAACCCGGAGGGACCCTGTAGGTTAACACAAGGACTTAGCCCCGCGCTCATTAACAACACCATATGGAGTCTGCTTTATCTAGCATGCAACACACACACACACACATGCATGTATACAGACACACACACACACAGAGCACCAATTAAACAGCTACTTATTATCACCATTAGGACTAAAGAGAGGTTTCTCCTTGACTGTTCAATCCCCAGGCCGCCTCTCTCTCTGTGCTCTCTGTATAGTAACAGGCTCCTCACACTTGTATCACAGCCCTTACTGGATGTTGCTTTCAGCGGAGGTCGGGGTTTATGGCTTTTATGGATTTGCAGCGGTGTTTTCGGCGAGCGAATCAAACATTTCTGGGGCATGCCGTGGGATTTATGGCTCATTTTTTGGGGGGTTTGTTTTCACACTAAGACACACGGAGGCCACCACGCAAGACTGCCAGCACAAATCTATTTTTTTTTTTTTTTTTTTTAGCATATCCAGATTGTATACATATTGATTTTAGAAAGTCTGGACAGTCCGTGCTGTTGGAGGCAAGGAGGACAACACAGACAACAACAAACACTATCCTTTTTTTTTTTTTTTTTTTTTTTTTACATCCTACTCATGTTATTACTACTTTTAATTTGATTTTTTTTTTTTTTTTTTGGAGTTTTATCTATTCCTTATCGGTCTCAATCCTGCCTCTGGCGTTTCCTCATTGAAAATTAATCAGCTAGCGTTTCCTCAGTTCATTCTTTTACTTACTTACTTACTTAATTATTGTTTTTTTTTTTTTTTTTTTTAAATATTCTGTTATTTCATTGTTTTACTGTGTGTTTGTTACATTTGTTACATGTATTTGTGTGAAAAGTGCTATATAAATCATGTGTGATTGACTGATTGATTGATTGATTTCTCATGCTTGGAAAGCCGCATCACCAGCGTAAGTAGTTACTGATGCTTACACCTTTACCATCTTATCTTACCACTAAGAGAACTCTTAAATGTCACTAAAACTTCCTGAGTAAGAGTTTCCTCTTAAAAGAGATCCACGAAGCTGCTGAGACCAACTTTTACTGAGGAACTTAGAAAAATCTTAAGCTAAGAGAAAAGGGGCGGGGTCGACCCTGTTGCTATGGATGATGTCATGTTTCAGGAGCAAGTTGACTTGCTATGCGTAAAAGAAGTATTATGATGCTCTTTGCATATTTAAATAAAGATCTAAAAATTAATTAAACATGAAACAAAGAAGAACATAAAGACGAATCAAGCAGATGTACAGCTCATTGTCAGCAGCCCCTTACACATCTGGATCTAGCTCTATCTTTTGGCTATCGATGGTTTTATATGGTGCATATAGCAAATACAATTTCGTTGGAACTACTTGTAGTGCAATGACAATAAAGGCTATTCTATTCTATTCTATTCTATTCTACTACAATCATAATAAACTCTCTAATAGAGAAAGAAATCCATCAGTCTGAACAACACCTACGTTCCCACTGTATTTATTCTCTTCTGTCTGTCTACAGCACACACTTGTTGTCAGCTCTTTCACAATGTTATTCAGGTTTTCTGTAAGCCTTGAAAAATTGTTGCTTCGACATGAAGAAAAAAGGCCTTACGTGTTTTTGAAAGTTCATAAACGGCCTTGAAAGTAGTTTTGACTAGATTTTTTTTTATGATTATTAAAACATGGTACTAAATTCATCAATAAGCCTCGGCATCTAGCATCAGCACTTCACATTATGAGCAAACCGCAGTGAGGGATATCAGTGTTGGCTTAAACTGAAGGATTTCACCAGGATTTCTTGATTGGACAAGCGTTAGGAAGACGTCATGTCTCTCTTACGCTGTGCTTCCCATTCATCTCCCCTCTGCTGCACAGACCAAGTGCTCCACCACTCCTCTGCGGATGTCTGGCCTCATACTTACGTCTCCCAGGGCCTGTACTGCCTGTCTTCCTCTGATGCCTGGGACCCAATCACCAGCCAACCCTCCGGCGTGGCCTCGCCAGCCGCCGGCTCCTACATCATGGCCGCTGGTGAGTCGGGTCAGCGGTTTTGTGTCATCATTGTGACATCGCTAAAATAATGGCACAGGAGAGAGAATGCTTTGAATTAATTATGAAAGCTGTGCTATATTCTTTATGTAAAAATACACCCATCCCATCAGCCTAAATTGGGAAGTGGAGCTGCAAGGAATGTCCCGTCCTCCCTAATTAAGACGCTGTAGATGCACCGCATTGCCTAATGAGACTCTGCTGATGGGTTTAGTCGCTGCTGCATGCACAGGAAGTGACAAATCACAACATGAGAGAAAAAGTCACACTGTGGACTCACCGCTGTTGGATCTTTTGCCTCTCTGGTGTAAAGTTCATCCTTGTCCTTTTGGCAGAATGCATCAAACTGTGTGTGTGTGTGTGTTTGTGTGCAGTTTCCTGATTTCATGTTGCATGAATCCACAAAATTTAAACTGTAATCCCCTGCTGCTTTGGGGCCGATGAGGTGCAAACTTGTGCAAATCTAAAGGATAATAAGAAAATGGAGTTCTTTGTTGATAAAATGACAGCAGACTGAGTCCTCTCTATGATACAGCACAAAATTATTATAATTAATTTAACATTAAATCAAAGTGTTAGTCATATTTTTTGCAATTTAAGCCAATTTTACCAATGATTTGGCCTGGGAGGCGTGCATACTCTATCACCAAAATGACCACATCATGGTGCTGAATGAGCCGCCTGAAAGTGCTGTTCAGTCTTGCTGCACCTGTCACGGTTATGTAAATTATATGCAAATGTATTATTTGGCCCACATACTATTTATCTGTTGGAGAGGCCATGCACATTCGAGTTGTGCCCAGTTCACTGACACATTTGAACACCAATTCGCCGAATTAATGCGGCAGATCTGAGCCGCTCTGAAAGGTGGAGCGACGACTTGGTGCAATTGTGTTTGGTCATTCAGCATGACTGCCATCACTGCTGCAGCGCCCATCCTGCGCTCTACATTCTTGGGTCAAACACGACCATCAAAACCTGAGCTCGCGTGCGGCCTGGCACCGTCTACTTCCTGGAACAGATCGCAGAAATGTGCAGTTACAAAGGAAAGGAAGTGCCAACACTGGTGGGTTAGTTTTAGACCTGAATCGTGCGATTTTGCTTTCTGGTTGAGATGAACGGGGCTGTTTGCTGGTGCAGCACTTGTTTGAAAGACTTTTTAGTGCCACAACTTGATTTGCATACATTTATTAGTGAATAATATGAAGACTCTGCACTCTTAGCCTCTGTAATTGAAGCTGACAGTTTTATCCAGAGCCTCCAGTGAGCAGGGAGACCCTCAGTGTCCTGCCTACAGCGCGTGTTGACAGAGACTGCGGTAGGTAGGGAGGTAATTTGTATTTCAAAGTGCCGTGCGCCCAGCCTGCATGGGCTTACAAGACTCTGGAAAACATAACACAACCAGAGCAAGAACATAATGAGAGCGAAAGGCGAGGCAGGTTTATTTGTACAAACTCACGGCCATTCAAAATGCTTTACGTAAAAACTCAAGAGACATAAAAACAAGATTTAAAAGACACAGTGAAGTAAAAACTCTGAAAGTAAAATACATAATACACCTCCATATATGTCAAACAATGTCAAACCAGAGATGAACACAAGCCTTAGACATCACAACTATAAAATATCCTCCCCCCAAGATGTTTGGGAGGGAAAGGGGGGGAAAAATTGAAATATAAAGAAGAATAGAAATAATAGAAAGGTTTCCAAGATAAACTGATAAATTAATGGTTAATGATTATGATATTTATGATCATTATGACTATCCATTGGCTGGAAGACATGCTATCAAAAGGTTGACATGGAACGTAGAGTTTTTCAAGAAAGATGGAAAGAGACATTATTTCCCTCTGCAGGGTAAATGGCAAACCTCTATGTTGTATATTTGTTGCATTTCTCTCTTCTGCTTCATGCAGTTCTGCATTAGGTGTTATTTAATGAGCCAATGTCCAGTTTCCTATCGATTGGTCGGCTACAAATTGATTGTAGCCTAAAATATCCCTGCGTCGGCTGGAGTCATATTGATGTTAGCGAAAAAATAATCCTACCTAATATGAGTCTGACAGCGCTGGTTTAAAGAAAACCCTACATATAAGGTTTCAATATTATGGACAATGGAACAAAAAGTGCATTTAATTTTCGACCGCTCCCAGATCACACAGGTGACACCTTCTATTCTCCTCTGGAACTGAATGAAAGTGTTTGGTTTCCACCTCCAGAGGCAAGATAGCACATCTCACCTGGGCACAAACACGCCTCTGTGCTCTGCTCAGGTTAAGGGTGACACAGCGCTCTGGATGGTAAATGCGTGCTGCACTATATGTGGTGTATGACAGTGTGTTTGACCGCGGGGCCGCTCTGTCGTCTCCTCTCTGCTCTAACACTCCGGCGGGTTGTTGTTGTTGCTCCAGGAGGCAGCAGCGGAGCAGGAGGGACGCCTGGTGAGGGCTACGAGGGGACAGTAGGAAGTTACCTCCAGCAGCACCAGGCTCAGCTCGCCCTGCAGCAGCAGAACCAACTTCAGCAGCTGCAACAGCTCCAGCACTACCAGCAGCAACAGCTACTGCAGTACCAACAGCAACAACAGGTGTGTGGAGCTCGCAACCCCAAAGTATAGATGGAGCCTGCTCAAACATTACTCCACTACAGGTGAAAGATGCTCAGTCACATTTTTACTTGAGTTAAAGTGCTGGAGTATTAGTATCAACACATTGCTGTATTGTTTTACTAAAATCTGGTAACTCTCTGAAAACACCTGATAAATGCACTGACCACATTGGTAGTTTTGCTAATAAAATGGATTTGGAGGCATTTTACTTTGAAAGAGGACATCCTGCTTGTGCTTGTGTCACCAAGCTGGATGATGAAGATCCGCTTTCATCATCAAATGCAGTTGAGAGTGGATACCGTGATTGTCAACATTTGTCTTTGTCATGTAGTGGAGTCAAAATTCATACATTTCAAAAAAGAAATACTTAGTAAAGATGTACTTTACTTGAAAGAATGTACTTTAAAAAATGGACTGAAGTACATACTCAAGTTTGCATGGTGTTTATGGCTGCAGCGCTACTCTGAACCAGCAGCTTTAGTAACAAATGGTGTGTTTGTATATTATAGCCTCTGCACACCACACTGTATGTCTAGAGCAAAGGTCCTCAAACGTATTAGTCAAAGGTCCGCGTCTGATTTTTATTCAAACTCAGGGGTCTGGAATGATTGACGATAACAAAACAACATTAATAACTGTGTCCTGCCTGGGTATTTTGTTCAACTTTGTCTTAAATGCTGGATTTATTTTTTTTAATTTCTATAAAATGGAGCAAGATTAAAATGGGTTTCTTTTGTCACAACATAAAACTGACATCTACAAGAAGATGGCACTCACTGGTGGGCTACTCGTTATCTCATTTGTTTTATTTATGCCATTTATGGTCACACTAGTTTCTACACACACACACACACACACATGATAGAAGATAGCTTTACTCAAGTTGACATTCACTCCACTTGTTACGTTACTGTAGCTAAAACAGATAAAGTAGGATAAAGTAGATAAAAGCTTCGCACCACCCCCAAAGCAAATTATCCGGCGTAACGTTAATGCGTTAAAGCAGCGACGCACAAAACAGAAAATGTCACACTTCATAATGTTTAGTATTCATAACACGAGGCCTGCGTTGGGTACGGACTGACTTGCCGCTCGGTCCAGACTTTGCGAAGCCCCGGCCGAGAGCTTGTTCATAAGTTCACCGACAGCAGAAGCCTCGTCGAACAGCGGCGGGAGCTACCAACAGGAACCAGCCGGCGCCGCTGACGCCGTGCTATCTCAGCGGCGCATCTATGCAGTATGTCACAAACATTACCCGCAGGTGAGAGCATAAAATTAAAGCGTCGATAAACACTCCCCCCCCCCCCGGTGTAGCGTGATCTCTCATTCTATCTGTGCCGTCCTATCCATTTGGCATGTGGATGCCACTTCCTAGACGTGTGATTCATTTCCTAAACAGGCTGGTGGGACGTGAAGAGCTCCACGGATTCCTGCACTGACAGTACTCGACGCTTTGCTCTGAAATTTGCTTTGAAGTACATGGGAGGGCGATGAGCACGCTGTGTGGCTTTGGCTGGTGCTACTCAGCCCCTGCCAATCAGCGCCCGGGGCCACTGGGAGCTTTTTCTGAGTCTCTGAGTCATGATGAACTCTGAAACCCTCAGACTTTTTTTTGGGGGGGGGGGGTTTCGTCGGCTGCTCTCGCTTTGGTGCAGCTCAGCACTTAAATTAAATATCTCAGGGTTATGAAATAATGAGTCGGAAAGCTCACGGACTGGATCACAGTAATGGTGTACTGATCTGAGAAGCTTGTTGGCTCTATTGAATGTGTTATACGGCCTCACATTAAAGTAGAATATTAAATATATACATTTTCTCAAATGATCAAATCAGTCTGTGTTCATGATCAGATTTATTCAGCTATTCCAAAGTATTCCCTGCAACGCAACCCTTGCTTTATAAATTAAAGGGATACCGAGTAATCTAAGACCTCTATTAGTGACCAGAAAGAACTGATAACATTGTTAGAAGTTCCCTCTTCTTCACAAATGTCTAAAGCCCCACCACTCCCTGCTGCAGATATACGGTATTACGGTAATTATGCGCTATGAGGCAGTGAAGATCTTACTTATTTTTCCTTTGGATCCTAATTAATTCTCTTCTCTCCTATTCTTTCCTTACCCTGTGATTATAGACTATGGAGCACAGGCTACACAGTGCCTCCCATTCCCTCCAAGCCACTCCCAACAGCACCATCCACAGCCTTGGTCCTCCCACCCACCCCCGCATAGCTGACCTGTGGGGAGCAGCACAGCTCGAGGCCCACCAGGTAGCTCCTTACGCTGCATTCGAGACAAATGCAAACTGGGAATAGAGAAAAAAAATCCATGTTGGAAAATGTTTCTTCTTCTTTGACGTAAACTTAAATCAATATGGAGTCAGGTGAAAGGTTAACAACATGAAATAACAGCTATGTTTTTAAGCTTGTAAGTTTTTTTTTGCACGTTGGATCTTTGCAAAATCAGAAGAGAGGAGGTGCAAGGAGAGTGTTTGTGTCATTATGTGCTTGCCTTGGAAAGGCAACACATCTTATTGTTGCTCATATTTATTCTTTTTATTATTATTATTATTATTATTATTCTGCAAATATTTTGGCGTTCTACTCCTCCTACAGCTTTGATTTTAGGCCCACACAATGAATTGGGAAAATGTGCGGCCCCATTGGGAGAAGTGTGCTATTACTTTTATAAGGAATCCAACATCTGGAATTCCCAAAATTCCAATTTTTCTGAAAATTTCGCCCATAGAAAATGAATGGCCAAAACTTCCCGAGGCTCCACAGCGCAGAGCTTTGGATCTAGGTCCACACACCAAATTAGAAAAATTTGCGTCTTTGGGAGAGGAAGCTACGTGCGAATTTTCAAACCGATCCGACATTCCGTTTTTACGCAATTCCGGTTCGAAGTTGACACAATACACATATGGAGAGAGCTAGAGTGAGTGACGTCACACTTAGAGTGAAGCAGCCCTGAAAAATCGCCTAAAACTTTTTTCTTAAACTTGCTGTGCTGGCCATAATTTTAACTCCACATGCATAAATTTGGGATCAAATTGTAGGAAAAATAGTTGTGCTTTGAAAAATGTAAAGACAAAAGCAAAGTACCTTCAACTTTTTTCATTTCGACTCTTAACGAGGCGGGAGTCCCAGCTCTCTCCCCCATTCAGTCCCATTATATCGGCAAAGCAGAGTCGCGGGAGGAAAGCAGAAACACACACGTTTCCAACTCGCCGTAAATCGGGCATTTTCGGGAGTTGGAAAATAATTTGACCATGGTTTAAAAGCTCAAAGCCTTAGGATTCTCGTGGTGCAATCCATTTTCTGCTCGGACTTACTATCGCGGAGAAAGATGCGGTAGTTTGACCCGTGGTTTTCGGCGATCTCTCAGTGTCAGTCAAACTGTGTCATTCATAGAAGCTAATTTCGGGCTCCGCCCCCATGAGCTCCAGTAGCGCAGCGGTAATCTTTGTAACTCTCATGCTGGAGAACGGAGTTCAATTCTCCTCCTGCCAGGATTGGCAGATTGGGCTATTTTTAATTCCGTTGGGCAGGGAACAATCACGTTGGGCGTCTACTTCAAAATTGGCCTGCTTTTGGCAACATTTGGCTGCTTATCAACTTTCAACTTTCAACACTAATTCTGCATCAAGGTAAGAAAAAATATGGAGCCTATTTGTGTGACTGTGACTGATTTACGGTAGTTAAATGAATAAATAAATGAATAAATAAATACATGAATAAATAAATAAATATGCTGGAATGTGATACTTATCTCCAGTCTTCACCCACTCTACTGATCTCCAGTCTTAACTCTGTTTGCCCCCATCAATACCCAAAAGTGGATTTGGCAGTGACTGTATTTACATTTACATCCAAAGAGCGTGAGCTCCCTCTACTGGCAGCCCTGTAAATATATACAAAATAGATGTTATTATAGTTAATAATATTAAAATAATAATAAAAAAATGTATGAACATTTTTGAGATGTGTTCTAATATCCCTCAGTAATTGTCAGGTAGCATAACAACCTTTTATTTATCTATATAATTCTCTTGGGATTTTTTTTTGGAATTTTTTAATATTGAAAGCAAGAGGTATGGTGTCAAAACAAAGGCCCACAAAGGGGCACTACAAAAATATTAAAAACCAATCTTTTCATGGATAAGGAAGCCTAACAAGGTAACCAAGAGATAAGAAACACATTGGATGAAAAATAATTGTTTTTTGTTGGTATTTTATGGCTGATTTAAAACACGGGTCAAAACTGAGCCTAACACCGGGGGTGTTACCATGAAATCAACACAAGAGCAAGGTTAATTGTATATTTGAAGTTATTTACGAATCAATTTGAAAACTACATTTTCGTGGCTGCTGGCCTGCACTCACATTATCAAGCCCAAACGCGCTCCAGCGCGACTGCCCTCGGTATGCACGTCACATTGAAATACACACATACATTCATCATGTCTTCCTTTTAACTAACAGACGTTTTGTTTCATTTAAGGGGTGTTTATTTACCTTGACAGTTTCAGAGGTAACTTCCTCCGTCTTTGTCCAACTGACAGCCGGAGCCCCCATTTATTTTTTATTTTTATTTTTGATTCATAATAAGAAATACCTGTTATTGTGGGACTTACCTTGCATTGTGGTAAAGGGAGAACTGTCTGTTGTGGTGATACCAGTTCTTATCACAAGAGGGCACGCTAAGACAAGAATTACAGTCCGTCCAGACGCCGTGCTCGGCTACATTCGGCTGTAATCGTCAGAAGAGTTCAAGCATGCAGATATGAACCAGGCTGCAATGTGTGCGTCTTCTGTGATGTATGATTGACAGGTAAGCAGACTGTTTAGATTAATGGAAATGTGTGTGTGTGAAATAGTGTATGTGAGTGGGGTAGCGAGACATATCAAAGAGACTCACGAAGGACATATATTATTTATTTGATGACGTGAGTAAGCTAACTGTTATGGCTAGTTCGCTCGCTAAGCGCTAATTACCCTTAGCTTGCTCCCGCGATCCGGAGCTAACGTCAACGGACGGTGGGTGATGTTTATTATTATGGAGTGCAAAATGTAACTAATATAGTCTGCCCCTTTTACTTGATGTCGTAGCACAGTGCACATGACGGTCGCCTTTGTTTTTATGTTGATCCCCTGTTGTGTTCGTGCTCTTTACATTCGGCTGTAATCATCAGAAGAGCTGCACGTGCGGTTATGAACCAGGCTGCGATGTGTGTGACTTGTTATGTATGATTGACAGATGGAGAGTAAACTCGTCTCGACCACAACGCCCTTGTAAGCGTCGTCCTTTGCAAGTGTGCTACACTATATGACAGTCTGTGTGTGCGGCGCACCTGTCAGATCTGGTTGATTATTATTATCGGTTGATTATTGATTGCGCAATGCCGCCGTTCGCATTAAACGATTTTGCGGAGGGAGGAGGACTGCATGATTTACGTCGTATCCACGTTCGCGTGCCCGACCGTGCATGTGCTTGTGCATGACATAACCACCGCGTGTCTTTGAGTATCACGGATGTGTGTAGAGCGGCGAGGAGAGACAGACAGAGAGAGAGAGAGAGAGAGAGAGAGAGAGAGAGAGAGAGAGAGAGAGCAGCACGCAGCAGTTTGTTTTGAAGCTGAGGCGCGTGATATCAGAGAAACTCTAATACAGTAGACAGGCTCTGGTGATGTTGCGTGTAACCTGACATGCGCAAGGCAAGCACATTAAAGTTTCTTCAGAAACTTTCTATCCTCTAGTTGATGTTAAAACTCTACTTTAGCCATTCATGCACTTTTTTTCTCCTAATTATATGTGTATAAATGTGACAGATTTATAACATCTGTCTAAAAGCCTTTGCCGCTCTGAAAGCTTTCTTTGAAAGCTTTCTTTCAGGTGTCAGTATTGTTCAGACCTCACCTGAATGGTTTTAGGTGGGAGTAACAGGGAAATCCAAGTGGGAAATTTCCCAGTTTGTAATTGTCTTGAACACAGCTTTCAATGCTTACCATCTTACCTGCCTCTTTCCTCTCTATCCTTCTTTCCTCTCTGCTGTCCTGTGGAGGCCAATAGTGATGCAGTGATTAGGAAAAATTAGCCACATCATATTTTCCTTTTGTCTGCCTTTCTTTGTTCATTTTTCTCTCTCTTTTTTGTGCTTTTCTGTTATTAGCAAGTTATACTGGGGGATGGAGGGAGGAGATGACTGCCAGCACAAGATTAAATACACAGATTAAATATATAAAATGTATAGTATATATTTATGTGACCTTGAGTGCTTTTCTAGTTTAGATCAGTGAAAAATAAAATGAGAAGCAATGACAATGTTTGTAACTGGTGGAGGTGGAGATTGTCGGGCAGCTGAGTGGACCGATGGCTGAGATGGTCGGAGGCGTGGTCGAGACCGTAGGGGAGGAGCCAGAGCCGGAGTCTGAAGGCATCTCCGAGCAGCAGGAAGAAGAGGAAGAGGAGGTGACGAGGGTGAGTTCATGGCCCAGAGTATCTGGCCAAAAGAGGTTTTAATTGATTTTGGTTCAAATGAAGATACAGAAATATCCCTTCTACACTGCAACCAGGTAGCCAGACTGAACAAATCAGAGAAGAGAGACTATTTCAAACAAAGAACACCTGACAGTAAAAAATAAAATAAAATAAACAATATTTAAAAAATTGGGCACATGGTCTAATACACGTCTTTCTCAGTCTTGCAGATACCAGATAATGAACATTCACTTTTTATATCTGTTTATATAAATTCCAAACTATTTTACTAGAAATGATGTGATAGATGATGCTCGGCATGCTTTGCAGAGCAGGTCATTTGACATGTGCTGCTCTGGAAAAAAATGATGAATGACCCATGTGATTTTATTGGACTTTACCATAGCTTTCAGTGTGATTCATCACAAAGTATTGATTGAAAAACTTAGCGTGCTATAGGTTGTCATTCCTACTTGTCTCTTGGATGGAGAGCTATTTATCCTTCAGAGCTCAAAAATATTGTTATAATTTCCAATGTGGCCCCTGAAACCATAACAAGATAGAGTGTTGTTTTGCATTTTCACCAGGGAACCTCCTGCTTGAGAAATCAAGAATAGTGCGATATGCTGATGACTTCACGTTGTACTATACTGTTTCCACAAGCAAAGAACTTAATACCGTCTTATCAAGGGACTGAGTATGGTAAAGGACTGAGGTGGGATTAAATCCAGGTTACAGCAACACAGAAACTGTTATCTTCAGCCCTAGACATTGTGGCCATATTGTCTCTACTTCAAAAACAAACATAAAGAATAAATAAACTGTAACTTTCTTGAGATGACTTGGCTCACTTAATCTGAACACACAGTGGTTTCTGGCACCAGAAGGAGCAAAATAGGGACAGTTAAAGGAATATGCCAACATTTTGGGAAAAATTCACTTTTTCCACTTTACCCAGACTTGGACAAGATGTTCAATATCATTTTCATCTCTGTAAGTCCAGTGGTTCAGTTCCATTGATAGCATTTTGAGTTGGCTTAGCATGAAGACTTGGGGCTCTAGTTTCGCAGACCAGGCGAGGCGGGGGCGTAGCGCAGATGCGCTTCGCCAACTGGGTGTGGCCAGGCGGATTTTCCAAGTTTGGCACGCCGTTCTCGGTGGCGCAAGTACTCCGCCATCCCTCCTACCGGCGGAGGGGAGGAGAGAAGGCATGGAGTGGGTTTGACACAGCCGATTCACATGTAACCAATCAAATGAGCCCCTGTCCTTGCCTTTAAAATGCGCTGCGCGAAGGCGTAATGAAAGTTTACACAGCTGACATAGAGGTCTATTGCCGCAGGCGGAGCGGAGCCCAGGAGACAGGCGCGGAGCGGAGACCGGCGAGCAGTGCGGACACGTCACCAAAACCTCACAGGCAGGCTTCCGGAATGTCAGGCACATGAACGATGCAATAAATACCGAAAAAAAACACTATTCAATGCTACGATCACAATCAGCACATACATATATCTCCATATCAACTGTCCCGTCACAGCTGATGTCAGATCAAAGGAGATTGACACCGTTTGTGCTGATTGTGAGGTTTTGGTGATGTGCGCCAGCCAGCCAAACTTCCACTGCACCGGCTCCGCTCCGCCTTGCGCTGAAAGTAGATGTGGTTTCAGGAGGCGAGCTTTTGGCGCACCTCGGCGAAGCCTTTTGGCACAAAACTGTCACTGCGCCAAGCCGAATCTGTCGGCACCTCCCCCCGCTGCGCCGCCACTCCCATCTCGGCGAACCTCCGCTTGCGAAACTTGGAAACCGTCCGCCTCTGCCGTTTCGCCGGTCGAAACTAGCTCTGCGCGGGGTTCGCCTCACTGCGCCACCCCGCACTGCGCCGGGAAACTAGAGCCCTTGAAGTCTATTGAAGTCATTAGTCTAGCTCTCTCAAAGTTAAAATGGAAATCTTAAAGCAACCCTGAAGCTGTCTCATTTACACAGTGTAATGAAATTGACGACTTGGAATTTTTAAAATAAAATTAGAGTTGTTTCAGGTTCAGTTAGATGGTGGAACTGTAACCTTTGAACACATTTATCCTCCATTTATCACAATGATCTTTGCGCCACCAAAGTTATAGGTAGATCCGGCACAAATGAAGTTCTCCTAAAAAAAAAAAATCAAGTAAAAGGCGTTTAACAGACTAAACACTATGACCAGCAGGTTAACAAGTTAGTAATTATGTAAACTCACACAAACTCAATCGAACATGTTAGAGGGGAAAAAAGCACCTCCATCAACAGAACAGAAATTAACAATGTGTGGTCAGATCTGTTCACACGGTCAAGTTGTATCTTTAAGATGCAGACAGTCAAACTGTGGACATCCAGTGTAACCACCAGAAGGTGTGTTACATCATCTGAAATCAATAGTCTTGGTTTGACTTTCTTTTTGGTAGCTAGCATACCAAACCTTTTCTTTTCTGCTAAATGAATTTCCTGTTTTGACAGGTAGAGGAGGTAACGTTAACCTTGGAACCGGAGCCGTGCTCTTTGACCCCGTCCCCCCTGAGGGAGGAGGCCCCCCCGACCGGAGGCTCAAGCCCGGGACCGCCGGCACAGCCTGCTGAATCGGTTGCCGACAGGATACCGTTCGACGTCACGCCCTGCGTCGTCCAATCGCTGGAGGAGAAGGACGAGGAGGCAGAGGAGGGTTCGATTGTTGTTGTGGCAACCAACTGAGGGTTGCTGACAGGGAACAAGGTCAGACAGAGACTGACGAAAACAGGAAGTAAATACTCCAATAATCAATCAATCAAGCTATTCTATCCCACCCCACCCCCCCACCCTTCCCAAATATTTACCCACTTCGAGATGGAGGAAATGCGTGAAGACATTTTCAGAAGGAAACGTGGGATGTCCTGTACATGAATCAACTCACAACACAGCTTTCCCCCAGAGACTGAGAAGGGAAAGGTGGAATATTTGCGAGAAAGGACAAATCCAGTTCAAAGATGGTAGGAGAAACAGTGACAATTTCAGTGAGTGCTGAAACGAGCTGTGTGAGGATCTTTTGCGATGGACAACCAAGGACAACTCGGTCCCTTTTCTCCGACTGGTCCGATCGGACTAGGACTGAAGGCTGAACATTGGATGGAAGGTTATGAAACTGAAAAAAACGAGGTAGGAAAAGGAGAAAAAAGAAAATCGGTTTGAAAAATTCAGTGCAATACAAAGAACATGGAGACAACCACACCTGGGTCAAACCGTATTTGCAGATAACGGCTGGCGTTTGGTTCGGCTTGCGTCGAGCACCAGAAGTAAAGCGGTTTGTCACGTCAGACTGTGGGGCCAGAAAGTCCCGACACTCACAGAAGGCTGTTTGATATTCAAATTAGTGTACTTTTCTGTGATTGGCAACTTACCTGACTCGTGCTGAGACATCCTGACGTGGTAAACCCCGCCCACTTGGTACTCCAAGCAAGTTAAAACAAACGGCAACACGTATTTGCAAATACTATTTCCCTTTGGTCTGGACACAACCAAAAGAAAGTGCATGCTTTTTAACAGTGACCTAGCCCTAACAGTATAACACAGTATACAAAGTAATAATATATCAAATTTCTTTTTTTAATAAAACAAAAAAATTCCACTAAACTGATATGTATTTGTATGAATGTAAGAATGTATCGTATGTATGTACGTATGTATGTATGTATGTTTGTTTGTTTGTATGAATGTAGCTTTGTTTGTGTGCAAAATATATATATTCTGGGAAACAGATTCTTCTCTGCACTGTTCTGTTCCACGTCTTGCAGAAAAGAGAGCATATGCAAGAATGCTCACACACTCACACACACACACACACATTGTATAATCATACTTTTTCATATGTATAAACAATACTTAGACACACTCGCATACAAACAACCAAAGAAATACAAGGAAGAAAAGGCAAGTTGAATGTCCTGTTGTACATTTTAAGGTTTTCCTGAACTCATTTACACCACCTCAACACTCTGACTGCCAAAACTTCTTCATTCTGGCTCATATTAAAGGTACAATACACAACTTTTCACTTTGAGGTGGCAAAGTGTCCTCTCAAGCAGCATCATTTCAGGGTTTTTGGATTATATCTGGGTTTATGTGGCAAAAATGAATGGCTTCGTTGCATCCGTTGTGCTCTTGTTATACGTATGTCTAAATGCATTACTGGACTCGGTGGAGTCGTTTCCTGACCTGTGGAAAAGTGGCCCCGGCTTTGGCGAAGCTTGTGGTGTAATCCCTAAAAATGGCAGCTGACTCGCCATTCGAGTGGGGCAGCGCTCCACAACCTCCGTGCAGTCCTGGCTGCGACGGCGTGTGGTTTTCCACCTCGTGTCTCGGAGCTAAGCTGCTGTGTGAGCGTGAACTAACACATCCTTATCCAGTTGTAACACTCCTTTAAGCAGTTCTGGGATCATCGCCGCGGCAGAGCTCGATCCAGCTGTCTCGGCTCACACCAACACTCTGCTGTTGTGTTTTCCCATTTTGTCCTCAGTAGTCTCACATTTCTCTGTCAAGCCTTTCACCTTCGGATTGTGACCCGTGCTCCGTCACCTGTGAAGCAGCCACCTCGTCAGGCAACATCAGTGATCCCTGCTCTGCTTCCTTAAAGCTAGACTTCTTTACTCCATCTGAGGATGGACGGCAGCAGTCTCACTCGTATGGGAGACCAAAACCTAGGTGATTTGATTCTTCAGTTTTGACTTTATCATCATGAAAATGCTTTTGGTGAGAGAGGAAGGCCCAGTTCTTCACTCTACATCAACGATGTTTCAGGCCTTGTGTTGAAGCCTCCATTGCACCAGAATTTGTCACCACTAATGCACAGACAGTATTATTTAACATGCAAACTACGCAACTTCAAGGCTCATTAACCGAATATGGAAAAGTGCAATTATTTTGAATAAAACTGGAGCTCAGTTGGAGTTTACAGTGTTTCTGACCGGATCTTGGTTCTGGACATTGGCCTTCACCTTCTCATTCTGTTTTCATTCTATCTCTAGAATCTGGAAAAGCTCTTTTTATCTTATTGGTTTATTACACTTACAACGAGGGGTGGCGTGTGATGCTGGTTGGATACCATGACTTTGAAACAAACAAACCATGAAGAAAAATTCAATTTCGATATTCTGAAACGAGGATAGTGATTGGTCGCCATAATGTCGTAACCTTCGAAGGTGGACTTACCTCGAGCTACGAGACTGTGACACAGCGACATATGTTCCTGTAGAGGCAACAAGTCCATATGAGATCAGCCTCATTTTAACATGGTTTATTGGTGATGTCATGGAGAAGCACTGCAATACCGTCTGTGATTGGTGGAGCTCACTGTTACCATGGAAACTGCTACCTGACCCGTGCGTGTCACCGTCGTCTAGTGAGTTACCGCTGCCACCGGACTCTTTGATCGTTTATCACAGCGCAGGTATGATTTTCTCTTCCAGCGTTTTACATTTTGATGTCCCAACGCTAAATTCAAGATGAGGTAAGCTAAACTATCGGCAGGTAGGAGCTGGAACTCGTTACAAAGGTGTCAGTCAGTCTCAGTGATTTATGGGATGCATAGTTCCTTCAGTCTTAAAATAATCATCCACACAGTCTCGTAACTTTGCCTTTTTTTTCCATTTCCATTATTACTTTTTTTTAATCAGGATCAAATGGTTTATGGTCATCATTTATCTTAAAGCTGAACTCTTTATGTAATGAATTTTCTGAGACGTCTATAGAATAAATTAATCTCCAAAAAGTAGGTGGTTATTGTCGAGATCTATACATCCCAACGTATATCCAACAGCTATCATCAACCATTTCATGGAAACAAGGGTACTGTCCCAGGCAGACGCTGACTTAAAATGTATAATATATCGTTTATCTGTTGTTTATGTTTAATTTGATTTCAAAAGTTGGGTCTCTGTGTGTGTTTGTGTCCAGAGTCTGGAGAAAAGACAGACATCCAATAAGAGAGAGGTACTCTGGCTTCTGTCTGAGGACGTTTGAATGACTCTTTAGCCCCTCTAAAGAAGTAAAAAAAATGATCTTTGGAGGTTTTGCTGAATATTAAACAAAGGAAACACAGAAAACGATGTTCAGTAATTACATACAATTATAATGACGGAAGAATCCCCCTGAAGACTTGATGTAATTGGCACACTGTTCAGAGCTTACAGGGTCAGACATCAAACCAGAGGCCACAGATTAGTGTATGTTACACCCCCCGTGTGTGTGTGTGTGTGTGCACAGAGCTCGTAGACATGTAAAACACCAAACCAGAAGGCAGCGTCACACACTCCAGTGTCTGTTCTAACTTTTGCCGCTGGCTCCTGCGCAGGCCTCCAGCCGGGCGAGGTGAAGCAGAGCGAGCTGCATAGCGACGGCCGCTGGAAAGGACGATTCGCTCTCACACTCGGCTGATCAGGACCCGCGTCGCCCCTGATTGCCGCGATAATCATCTGTCCTCTGTTTGTCTTCCAGTGGAGAGATGTTGCTTAGAGACCAAATCCTGAACACAAAATGTCCACAAACGTGATCTGAGCCCACATCACATCTAAACATAGATAGAATACAAATAGATCTACTGTATATATACGGTACCTAATCTGTAATTTCATATATATATATTTATATAAGTGGAAATGATTAAGTTAACATGGTGTTTGAGAGAAAACGGAGATGTCACTGTATAATCACAATGACACTCCATCATTTTCAAATGACTTGATTGTAGATAATCTTTGTTCCACACGAGAGAGATAACCGTCTTTGGAGAAAATGACCTTCATACTCGGTTAATTCTGCGTGAGTGCACCGACGCTTAAAATATAATACAACATAAGAGTTTCATTCCAAGATGAGATACCATTTACAGAAGGTGACACCGATTAATGACTGGTGCAACAGGATGAACACAATTTCAGGTGAATAAGAGAGAAAAAAAAAATCCTCCTCCTCAAGTTGAATGTGGACATCAATCCACGTTTTATGATGCATTTTTCTCTGCTTACATTTTCCTGTTTGTGTTTTTTTTTCTCATGTTATGTGTGTTGATGGATCACATGCAGTGCACCACATAAATCAAATCAAACACTTGCCGGTGTATAGCAAAGATCAAAATCTCTCTAGTCGCTTATATTATCATTTTAAAACATGAAGGAGAAGATACAAGAGAATCAGCGACATTATACGATATGATCTCAGGACTTCATTCAAAAAATACTGCAAAAAAAAAAAAAAAAAGGTTTCGATTCAGATCTGCTCCTCGGACTTGTCCTCCATAAATTACAGATGACATGAGAAATCAAGAAAGCATCTGGGAATTACCAGCTATTATCATAAATACTTTATTGATCCCCAAGGGGAATCTGGGTAAAGTGAAGTTGAAATGTGTTTTGCATACAGGGAATACATCTTTTTTTAGGGGTGAAAAAAAGAGGCTGCTAATTTTTTTTTTGTTTGTTTGCTTTATTTGTTTTTTAGAATCAAGTACACCAAGTACACGTGTGGTTTAAATGTTGATATGGAAAATGTAGAATGTGTGTAGGAGGGACAGGAGGAACTGAAAGAGGTCACATCTTTATGCACCTTAATTAAATAATAAAAATGACAGCTGTACTTGGTAAATCTGGGAAGGATAATAATTACACTCAATGCACTGAAAAACAAGAATGAAGTCCACCAAGCTTTATATATTTAAGAGCTACTGAGCAATGAACTTAAGGGAACGTTTGTTTTTCGACGTAGCCTCTTCACTTGGGGTTAGTGTCACCTGAGGGAGAGTTGTTTTTATTTTGCTGAATCTTTGATGTGAATAGAAATGATTTTTAAGTGATTTTTGGCCTTGGCTGAACTCAGATCTGGGTACTGAGGGATAAGTAAAGAAGAAACCTCACCGTCTGCAGCTAAACACCGACCTGGGATAAACACCTGCAGGCTTTAGAGTTTAAGAGAAACGACAAAGAAAGTGCAAAGAGGTAAAGCAGATCACTTTATCAAACTTTATTCGGCTAAATCACCACATCATCATTTTTACAAATTCTGAGAAAAACATGTGACTACCAAAAGATAAATAAATAAATACATGAAGTGAAACCAGAGAGACAACAGAGATGAGTGCTTATACCTGTTCCCCCTTAGATTACAGACACACAAAAGACGTAAATTAACACGGACACAAAAAAAACAACCTCTTTTAGACAAACGCAGGTTTAAAGACTTTTAAGGTGGCACCTGAGAAACTGCAATCAGGAGATAATAAAGACATGAGAGAGCTTAAGAGGACGGGGAGAGAGGGAAATGTGGAGGAGGAGAGGTGGATGGATGAGGAGGAGGGAGGTTCAGCGACTTCCAACCAATCACGCAGCGGCTCCTCAGATTAAATAACTTCATCGCATTTCTGCTCAGCACAGAACTACAGGCAGTAATCAGATCTGTCAAGATGTAGGGGTTGACTTGCTGTAAAAAAAAAATCCATTTTGTAGCCTTGAGCATTAAAACATAAATCAAAAATCATAAAAGAAATCCATTTGGAAGCTAACAGTTTGGTGACTTACAGCCAGTAAATTTTTCACACTGACCAAATAATGTGTTGTCAAGTTTTAATGGAAAATGCTCTTAGATCCAGTGACTTTTGCCACATTTTAAAGTTTATTAAAGGAATTCTTCAATGTTTTGGGAAAAAAATAGCATTTAAAAAATAGCCATCAAAGTAAAAAAAAAAAAAAAAAAAAAAAAAAAAAAGATACGTGATCCAATGTGTAAATAAGACAGGTTCAGTGATGCTGTAAGGTTTATTTTTTCACGTTGATGGAGCTAGGCTAACGACTCCTATAGACTTTAAGTCTTTATGCTAAGCTAACATAAAATGCTACCCATAGGAACTGAGCCACTGGACGTACAGAGGAGAAAATGGGATCAAACATCTTGTGTTAGTCTGGATAAGTCAGAAAAAAAATGTGATTTTGCCCAAAATGTCGAAGAATTTCTTCAAGGTTTATTAACTGAGGTTTTCTGATCGGATCTGTACGTAGCCATCGCTGCAGCTGAAGAAGTTCCTTCCTAAACGCTGCTTATCTGTGGAGCTGCAGAGCGGACACCAGAGTTTGCCCTTGCTTTACGCCTCAACTAACCACAAGTCTGCTCCCAAAATAAGTGCTCATTTGCCTCGGGGATAAAATAATACTAGAGAAACAGAAGCCAAGGCACTCATGTGCAAAAGAAAAAGGAAAAAAGTCTTCATGTTTCCCAGCTTACCCATTGTTTTTCAATAATAATTAGAAAAAAAATATGTTTATCATTCCAAGATAGGCGACTGATGTGAAGCCTTTGTGCTCATAATGTGCTGAAGAGTGCAGGCTCTTTCTACGTGTTTCTTTTACCTCCTACCTTTTTTTTTTACTTTCATATACAAAACAGAAGTGCCTCGGGTTTTTTTTTTCAACTATATGATCATTTTAGAAAAACAGAAAACAAAACCTGTTCTGTTTGTTAGGACGGATGTCAGTTTAGAATGGAAATCTTCACTTTGTGTGCATCCATTTTCATTTAGTTGTACAACATTATCTTAATCAAAATGACAAGCTGTCTGAACCAACATGCAGCTGTGTGTGGGCGGAGAGGAGCTGCTGGTTTGCTTTTTTTTTTTTTTAATGAGCTGCTTGCTTTTTTAAATTTTTATTTATTTATTTATTTTTTTGTGAGTGAAGACGAGTCGCTGTTTTCTGCTGCGACCGGGAAGCAGCATCTGGGTTGGGGTTGGGGTCAGTGGAGGAAAAGCCTCTCCAGCATCGGCGCAGTGCAGCTGGGCTTCAGCCGCAGCGTCTATCAGCTGAGCGGTGATGAGACGAGCTCCCAGGCTGCAGCCACAAGGTCACCTCACGGTTTGGAGGTCGTTTGGAGGCCTCGGCCAATCTGACGCAGCGGGCCGAGAGCCTCGATTAGTCCCCTGCAAGCCACATCGCAGGTTTACAAAAAAATCAATAGCTTCTATACTCTCATCCAATATGTTTTTTTTTTTTTTTTAGCGAGGCAAGCGGTCATGTAAAGCCCGAGCGGCAGGCAGCAGCTTGTGCAGCTTCACATTATGAAGAGAGAGAGAAGAACGAGTGTGTGGCAGTGATGTTACAGGATGAAATTGGTTGAAAAGTGTCTCTAGTCTGACACAGCACGTCTGAATTCACTGCAGCAGCACAACATGTCATGGATACTGAAACACATCATGCTGAAATGTAAGGTTTGCTCCAAAGTAGAACAAGAACAAGAACTGAAAATGCACCACAGAATGGGATTATAGATATAAGGACACTGGCATATTGTATTTATCAACTGTGACATTAAAAGAGAATATAATTATCATTATTATTATTATTATTATTATTATTATTTACATCTATTGTTTTTTGCCTTGTTTTCCCCAACCAACTATTACCAGCGTCAGTTTCCGGGTGCACAGAAGATTTGGCAGAATTTTTTTTTTTTTTTTTATATAACATAGAGAGAAAGAGAGATATTAACTTAATGGTTTGCATAAGTTTTGGGTTTATAATTGGTTATTGGCCTTTTGTTAATTATCAGCGAGCCTGACGAGGATAAAATTCTGAGGAAGCGCTTTATCATTTTGTGTTTTTTTTTTTTTTTTTTTTTTTTTGGAATGAACTTTCTCAAAAGTTAAGAAAAAAAAAATCGGTTATCAGCAACCTCGGATTAAAAATTTGCCTTCAAAAAACCCTATCAGTTGAACATCCGTGTGTGTAAGTGTGTGAGTGAGAGAGAGAGGAGGGAAAGAATAAGGAAGGGCAAGAGTCAAAAACAAATCCATGAAGAGCTTATAAAAGAGACGTGATGGAGGGGAATGAGCGGAGCAGAGAGGACGCTGCAGGTGAGGAGGGCCAGGTGGGAGAGAGGAGGTACGAGGGAGGAGGAGGCAGAGGAACAAGTTAAGAACAAGACAGAGAAACTAAAAAAAAAAAAATTACTCAAACCATTAAAAAAAATCTTCCTTTTATAAAAAAAACCATAAAAGTCAACTATCTATCAGATCTAAACCATGGGCTCATCGTCGCTGTCTTCCTCCTCCTCGACGTGTCCCTGCGCAGGCCTCAGGGAGGACAGAGGGATGGAGGTGTCAGGGGAGGGGGGAGGAGGAGGAGAGGGAGTGGAGGAGGGAGGGATGGGGGGAGGCGAGGAGGAGGGAGGGAGCGTGAGGCTGCTGTTGTCGCTGCTGCTCCTGCTGGTGGGGCTGCAGGTCCCACTTCCACTTCCACTTCCACTTCCACTTCCACTGCCGCTGCTGCTGCCGCTCTCCTCCACCTCCCTCGTCACGCCCTCGATCCACACCTCCATCTCGTTTGGAGGATGATGATGATGATGATGATGATGGTGGTGGTGGTGGTGCTGGTGCTGATGGTGGTGGAGCGGCGAGGAGGAGGGCTGCGGGAGCTCGAGGGGCGGCGCCGGAGCCGAGAGAGGGGAGGCGGCGGAAGGCGAGGACGGGGCGGAGGCGGCGCAGGAGGCGGTGGGAGGAGCCTGCGGCGGCTTGGAGGCGGAGCCGCGGCTGCTGACGTCGCGGAAGCTCGCCAGAGGGGGGCGGAGCCGGACGCCGGAGCGCGTGGAGCCCTCGATGGCCTTCTGGAGCTGGAGGAGGGAGAGGAGGAGGAAAAAGGAGGGATAGGAGAGAAGAGAAGATGGAGAGGGGCAGGGGAAGGAAGGGGGAAGGAAAGAGAGAGGAGAAGAGGGTGAGGAGACAGAAAAGGTGGGGAAAGCGAGGGAAAGTAGTAAAGAGGGAAGAGAGGATCGAGAGAAAGGGAAGCAGGAGAGGAGGGTACAAAGTGTAGAAGAGAAGGACAAAGGCGAGGGAAGGAGATGGAGATGGAAGGAGGAGGTAACGGTGGAGAGGGAAAGAAAAAAGTAAAAAAAAAAAATGGGGAGACAACAGGAGAAGCAGACACGGGAGGAGATGGAAGAAAAGTGAAAGAAAATGGAGATTGAAAAGTAGAAAGAAAGATGAGGAAGGAGGATGGAGAGAGAGGAAAGAGCAGAAAGGGAGATTTTGCACACGAGTGGAGGAAGTAAGGTGTGAGGACACGAAAAAGGTAAAGAGTTGGATGGAGAGAGAGAGAAGAAAAGGAGAGAATGAGGGGAAAAGGTGGGCGAGAGAAACGGCACGACAGATGGAATGAGCCCCGCGCAGGAGGAGACGCACGGAGAGGATATTGATTATGATAACAAAACGCTCATGCATTATTCAGAAGGGCTTTATGAGACTCCAGGTGAACGACGAGAAAAAGAACAACAACAACAGGATTATTGTTTTCCCTCGGAAATCAGACAATGGAAGTCTTAGAAAAGTTGTATAAAAAAAAAAAAAAAAAAAAAGGAAGCGGCTTCTGCAGACTTAGATCAATAGGAATTTAATTTATTGCTTAGCTTTCTCTTCCAGGTGACCTTCATCAAACCAGCTTCAGACTGCAGAATATTAAAAAAATAAAAAATAAAATACACACACACACACATACATAGACACACACACGGGGGAAAATGAACTCTCTTACCTCTTTGAGCGCCACCACCCCCACCAGTTTGCCGATGCTGGTGACATAAGCATGACTTAGCCCCAGTAATGAGAATAATGTGTGGGTCTGCGGAGACAAAGTGAAAAGGTCACACGTCAAATTACAGCCGGCGTCCACCTCTCACACCGCCGCGGCCTTTTTGCACCCGTCTGCAAATTCGGGAAATTTACAGGCTTCGCGCTTCTCACTCAGCTCTGTCTAGACCCGGCGTCATGGAGACCGCGAGGTGAAAGCAAACTGGCAACGAGTCCGAGGCGAACGAGAGAGAGAGAGACGGTGCTGAGAAAATGTTCCCAACACAGGTTTTTATTCCAAGGCCAGATTTTGAAAAAGCTCCTCACAGCCACACAGACGCCTGCAGCACGTGAATAAACAATATTCTGCATATTAACATGATAAAGAAATGACTTAGAACACAAAATCAACGGTAAATTGAGTTCATGAAGGCCGTTTTAATCAGAGAGTAGAAAAAGAAACGCATGCACGAAGTGAAAAAGATTGGTGCAGTATGGTGAAGTGCAGGTAAGAACATAACCAAAACCATAAATAAACAATCGAGAGAAGCCTGAGAATCTGTGAGAATCCTCCAACGTGAAAACTGCGGTGTGCTTCTTTAGGAGCCGAGGTCATCTGAAGCAGAACGCTGGGAAGCCGAGCGCAGCAACAGGAAGTCTAGACCGGTGTTTCTTCATGTGTGTTTCTTACTGGAGAGAGGTTAAGTACTTTATTTATTACCAAAACTCAAACAAACTAGTCATGTACAGTGACTAGTTACTTTTATCAGTAACGAGTAATCAAAGAAATTACTGTTTCCCTGTTACAACGCCGTTATCGTTACTGACAATAAAATGCGCCGTTATTAGCCGTTACTTACTACTAATAATTACTATTATTTTATTATCCTATTCAAAAAATGTGCGTCTTGTGGAGAAAAAGCGGTGTGTCAATTTTCAAACCGGTCAGACTTTGCAGTTTTTCGTAACTTATCAACATGCATGGAGAATGACTGAGCACAAATTACAAGAAGTGCATGTGTTTCCTGATGGCAGAGCGGATAGTATCTCTGCCTGCCATACAGAAGACCGGGGGTTCAATTCCCCATCCTGACCAACTGACATCACTACTTTAAACTATAATGTATTACTTTTTCAAAGTAACGTGCCCAACACTGACAATGATAGATGAAATTTGACAGCAATGTCCACACTGCAACAGCAACGCAAAAATATGTGCATTAATAAGAGGATTTAAGAAAAGAAAAAAGTAATCATAAAAATTACTTTCCCCAGTAACTGAATTACTCTTCTGCAGCAGTAATTGAGTAGTAATCAAAATTACTTTTTTACAGAAGTAATTAGTAATTGTAACTTATTAGTTTTGTGAGTAATTGGTCCCAACTCTAGTGATCACACCTTCAGCATCAAGTTAAAAATCCCACGTCAGAATCTGAAGCGTGTGAGGATGTCGGCGTTTCACCCACGCTGCACTTATTTAGCCTGGAGGTTAGAGACGCGGGAACTAAACGAGTAACTTCTCCCCTCCCTCGACAACAACCACTGTCGAGGTGTCCTTGAGCAAGGCAGTAAACCCCCGGCTGCTGCAGTGGCTGTGGAGCAGGAAACCAGCGTGAGACTTCTGCTGATGTTTCTGCCACAAATAAAGGCTGGTAGGACCTGCACAGACCAGGCAACACCTTCAGGTATGGATGTGTGTGTTCGTACGTGACGCTGCTGTAAATAAGAGTGTGTTGCCAGTCCAAAATGAAATGAAGTGGTGTCTGTCTCCATTTGGAGGCGGGACGCCGTGTGAACGCTGCCACGTCTCCAGTCCATCAGCCTGCTGTCAGGGTGATCAGCACACAAGGCCGAGTCACACGGGACACAAGTAAACAAGTTAATGAGCCGAGTGTGGGAACCAGCGGCTGCTCGGGGGAGGAGGGGGGGCCGACCTGCCTCCACGTGCTCACCTGCCGCTCCTCACCTGTCTGCTCGTGCACCGGCACAGATAGATAGATAGATCATTTTTATTTAAGTGTCCTGCATACAATAATCCCCTTATAAGACACTCCCAACCAGAATTTCCCTGGTTGGGATCAATAAAGTATATCTATCTATCTATCTATCTATCGCTCTAACAAAAGTGAATAAATACATGCATCAGTTCATACATGCGGGTAAAGCTGTCTCCACGCTTCCTCCAAGAATTTACCCAAAGCAAACACCTCTTCTTCAAACGGCCATCTTAGCATATTAAATTCAGACAACCGAAACAAATCAGGATTCCTCATTTTTTCTTTTTCAAATAAAACCTTTCTTAAGCTGGCATACGATGGACACTGAAAAACAAAGTGTAGCTCGTCCTCACACGTCCGAAAAACACCCGTCGACTGGTGTCTGTGATGAATTCTGGGAGTGCAAAAGAGTCAGCTTCCTCGTTCTGATCCAGTTCAGTCAGTCAGCGGGGACTAAACAAGCCGTTTTGTTGATTTAGAAACGATAAAATAAATCCAGCTGGAGACAATCTGCCAGATGGATAATGACTCGGTTCATTGCACAACAGTTACAAAGAGACGTTTGTGAAATATTTCGTTTAGAGGGGTGATGCTTCAGTAAAGCCGCGGTTCGGTTTGTATCGCGGTTTTTGGGTCACAGTTCTGGTTTATTTTGTACATCAGGAAGAAAAAAATAAACCACTGCACTCAGTTTTAAAGCTCTAACAGCATTAGGATGTAGCCTGGTGAAAAAATAAACATTAGAATAATATTTGCCCAGAATAAATCCTAATATCTAAAAAAAAAAAAAAAAAAAAAAAAATCCTGAACTATCTCATGTATTTTAGATAGATAGATAGATAGATAGATAGATAGATAGATACTTTATTCATCCCGCAGGAAATTCACAGTTTTTCAGCAGTATCCACAGATTACAAGATTAAATAAAATAAAAAAAAGATAAAAAAAAAAAAATAAAGAATAAGATCTAAGTACAACCCAGTGTGCAAAAAGCAATGTGCAACAAAAAAAAAAAAACAGAAAAAAACGTGTGCATGGGTGTATAAAATGTGCATAGAGGTAGGTCAATGTGCAAATTTAGAAGAAATATACAGTATACACATGATAAATAGCAGTGAGCAATATAAACACTATAAACAAGGATTATAAAAAAAAAATAGAAATATGAACAATTTAAACAGAAGTATTAACAAGATGTGTTTTCTGGGAAGCCGAGGCGTTTGCTTCCGCCGATGGAAACTCGAGTAATTAACGTGTTATTTTTAGAACATAAATGACTGAGGAAGAGCATCCGCGTCACCCTTCATGGACGGTCAGCTGGAAGACGTGTTTCATGTGGCTTCTCAGAAAACGCCGTTAAAGAAGAGCGGCGGCGCCCGAGCCTCGGAACGCTAACGAGCTCGCCTCGGTGGCTGCTGGGAAACTTTTATCTCCTCGTTATTCGGAGTGGACACGGCGTGCCTCTCTGTCTCGCCGTCCCGACAGAGCTGAGAGCTGAGAGCTGAGGGCGAGGCGGACGGTTTTTGGGCATATGAGATTTTAGCGAAAGCCCGTTGAGACTCTTCACACGGGTTTTCGATTGTCACTTAGCAACAACAAGAGCCGAGGCGAGTGCTTCTGCTGCTTAACAAGGCGAAGGAATCTGACCCGGCGAATGAGAGTGGAGGTCAGCATCTCATGCAGCTGCCTGGAAAACACATCAATCAATCAGTTTCCACGACAAATTCATAAAAATCACACTGCAAAAAGTCAAATCTTACCAAGATTATTTGTCTTATTTCAAGTCAAAATGTCTTATTTCTAGTCAAAATATCTCATTACACAAGCAAATTTTTACTTGTTCACTTGTGTCACAGGTAAAAATTTGCTTGTTCACTTGGCAGAATATGTTTCTTGTTTCTAGCAAATTTTAACTTGTTTAAGTTACTTCTGAGGTGATCATGTCTTATTTTAAGTGCAATGAGATATTTTGACTAGAAATAAGACATTTTTACTTGAAATAAGACAAATACTCTTGGTAAGATTTGGACTTTTTGCAGTGCAACACCACGGCGAACAGGAAAGCCGGGACAAACGAACCCGACACACCACCACGTGTCCTTTCCGTCACCTCAGAGCCCACGCTGACCCCCTGCGGCGTCTTACCCGCCTTTCTCCACCAACCTTGTGCAGCGACGTCCTCTCGACCAGCTGGAAAGGGGAGGGGTCTATTCGGATCTGATCGATTTCCATTGGCTTGTCCATCTCTGCCTCTTCCCACGCTTTAATCTGCAGCGGCAAATAGGAAGCTCAAGGTCAGGGAGCCGGGGACGCCACCGCCAGGTCAGAGTCCCGCTCATGACGGGAAAAAATCCCCCCTCGAATCCCAGACTGTGATTAAAAGGACGCTGAGCCTCGGGGTTAAGCCTGAGATGTGTGAATTGTGTGTGTGTGTGAATTGTGTGTGTGTGAGAGTGTGTGAATGTTGAACATGAGGGAAAGTGTATCTATTGCATCAAGAGTTTGATTAAAAACACCTTCATTATTAACCTTTGGAAATAAATCAAGATAAAGTGATTTGAAAAAGCACAGAGGATGCTGTGAAGCTGAGAGAGAGAGAGCGAGAGAGAGAGAGAGAGAGAGAGAGAGAGAGAGGGGGGGAGAGAGAGAGGCAGAGGGCGGTTCGCTGTCATGGAGGAGTTTCGCAGCTGCAAAAAACCTTGAGATGCTTTCGATGCGTCCTTGCGTGTCACCTGTCGCCCCTCAGAGATTTAGGATGTCTGACACATTTCCCCCCCCTCCCTGTGGATTTTACCCAGAAGCCCCGGCCCACGCCGTGACAGGGGCCAGAAAGTGTTGCGGAATTTACAAGGCGATGTTATTTGGGCAATTTGGAGAAACGCCAGCGAAGTGAAGAGCGAGAGTCTGAGGGACAGAATGGGACTGAAGGGCACGGTATCATTCGGGGCACTCGTAAAAAAAAAAAAAAAAAAAAAAAAAAAAAAAAAAGGATGTGTCACGCGTGAAGTCGCAATTATTCAATTCTGACCTCGGCCACTTGGAAATGTGGGACAAAATAAATTCCCGGGGCCTGTGACCGCATGCTGCTTTCATTTTAACAATCAAGTGTGTGCCGTGACTATAATTAAACCTCACATCAGAGGCTGCGCCATTACAAATTCAAATGGGCCAGATTTTAAAACCAGGAAAAGTAGATGGGCCGGACACTTTGGGCCTTTTTAAAACCTTTTTTTTTTTTTTTTTTTTTTTTTTTAGCGTTTGGTAATGAGGAGGTTTAAACAAATGTAAATGTGCAGAAACGGGTGGTAATAAAACACTCAATCTCTCTCTACTAGTATCTCCCTCCCTCTCTCTCCACTCTGTCTCACACACACACACACACTCTCACTCTTTAGCTGCCACTACACACACTCATTGCAAATTAAACATGCTGCCTCGGCGTTTGCAGATGGCGGTGAAATCAAAAGGATTTGCGAGTGCAGGGTTCGGGTTAAACCGGCAGGGACGCAGCTTCTTGTCGTAATTACATCACATGAGAAAAAAAAAAAAAAAAAAGTGAAAGAAATCCTGATTTAGTGGAATATGGTTCTGACGCTGGTTCTGCTTCCTGACAGCTTGTGGATTTTATATACAAAATATACAAAATGCTGTATGTAAAATCTACTTTTTATGTAACAATATTACAGTCAAAATTATTCAAATTTCTACTTGAATTCAAGCTCCTGTGCCCACTGAAAGTTGATCCAGGCCCAGAATCATCGGCCCTGATTAGTTTGGTTTATCGTTAAAAGCGTGTGCATGTTTCATCATGTTTTGCCATAATTCAAAAACTATAAGGAATATCAATGAACAAAATGATACCGTGAATCTAGAAATAATTCCACACAGTTTGACACGTGGAGCGTCTTTGTGGCCTAAAAATTATGAGAGGTGAGAGGTGACAAAACTGTTTTTAAAAATTCATTAAATATGCCAGTATATGCAGACACATAATTTTGCACGTTTTGATGCATGAACCATATGTGTCGCTTGTACGGTTTTATCGGTTTTGCAGACGAGCAAAGAAACAGACGCAATAATAACAATAATAACAAGTATGCAAGACATCATAATCTCTGAAATCGACTTGGACTTGGATAATAAAAGAGTCTTTAATGCGACAGATGCAGATTGGTGTTATTTTTCTTTTTACTCTTCATGCTCATGACTCAGTCGAGGTGTGGTGACTCAGCCGCAGCGCCGGTGTGTTTGCATTTGACTGTAATCTTGTGAAAAATGTTGGGTTTTTTGAAATATTAAGCTGTGAAACTGTGCAAATCCATCGTCCCCCCCTCCCTCTCCCTCCCTCCCTCCCTCCCTCCCTCCGTCCACCCACCCGTCTTCCCCTCCGTTATTACCGTACCTCCTCCGGTGTCATTGTGTCTGACAGAGGAGGCGGCGAGGGCTCCTGGAGACAAAAAGGGGAGAGACAGACGAGAGATGAGACATGTTTGTGAATGATTTCATAAGAGCAGCCCCAGTCACTTCCACCGCTCTGAAAAGGGAGAAGGGATGTCACCTCTAAATCCAGAGAGCGTCTTATAAATCTTACATGAGAGAACGGAGGGGAAAGTAACTTATGAAATATGGCCTGCATAAAACTGCAATCGCTCCGCTGGAATACTCAGCCTCAGTTACATAATCGCATTACTCAGCGGTGACTTTTCCATCACCGTGCCTCCAACATCTGCACAAACTCCACAGAAATAGCAATTTATAGAATATAATCTGAATAGTATTGTTATTTACAACAATTACAGTAATCATCGTTAATGCTATTGTTTAAAATAACTCTGGAAATACTTATTCTTATCCTTAAACAAATGCTGGATACCATTTCCACCTCTGGACGTCCAGTGGTTCGGCTCCTATGGGTGGCATTTTGTGTTAGCTTAGCATAAAGACTTGAGGTCTATGGGAGTCGTTAGCCTAGCTGTGTGAGAGTGAAAAAAAATAATGATCCACAAGATCCACTGTGTAAATAAGACACGTTCAGTGTTGCTGTAAGGTTTATTTTTTCACTTTGATGGAGCCAGGCTAATGACTCCCATAGACTTCAAGTCTTTATGCTAAGCTAACATGAAATGCTACACATAGAAAGTGAACCACTGGACGTACAGAGGTGGAAATGGTGTCAATCATCTTGTCTCTGTCTGGGGAAGTCGGAAAAAGGGGATTTTACTTAAAACACTGGAGGATTCCTTTCAGAAATGCAATAGTGAAACACTTATTTTTCAAAAAGGGTCTTTTATCTTAATTTTTAAATCTTTTACAGTAGGGGAGAGTGGGGTAATTTGTGCCAAGGGGACAAGTAGTGCCACCCCTGTTATCTAGAAAACCACAGAAGAAGTTGGTCATGTGACCACATATTTTTGAAGAGGCATCCATTTCACTCATCCTGTAAAGAAGGGAGACACATGGCTTGTGAGGTAAGCACATTTCAGTTCAAAAAACATTTTTTTGCCCTCCAAAGTAAAATTTCTATGATCAAGGTTTTTTGATTGCTGTGTTTGAACAATTATAGAAAACTTTGAAAACAGTTCACACAGGTTTTAGTACTTTAGTAAGCTACACCATGAGTCTATACAGTTAGCATGATGTTAGCTCAAAACAGCTGGGGGATGCATTTTTTTCAAAATGGTGGGCTTGGGGTAATTTGTGCCAAAGGGCCTGGGGTAAGTTGTGCCAGTGGCACAACTTGTGATTATATACTATATGTTTCTTTATTGTATTTTATTGTTATTGTACATTGTCTTCTTACCTTTGATCACTAAAACTATTCAGATTCAGATGAAGATGATTTGCAGGCGCTCATTTTGTAAGTTTTATTTTGTTCTGGGTATGTGTTCATGTGGTGCTAGGCCTTGTTATAGAAAAGTGGCCTGTGAGCTTGTTAAAATAAGAAATAAATGTTAAATAAATAATTTTGTATTGAATTTGTTTTGCTTTTGTATAGCATTATCATTTGTGAGATTAAAATGATCTGTTTTACTTCAATTATCAATGGCACAATTTACCCCAGTGTATTCTCTCGAATGGCACAATTTAAGTTGTGCCACAAAAACACTTTTTTTTTTTGAAAGCTATATTTCTCAAACAGTTTATATAAGATCCAAAGTGATTGTTCCCAGGGATGCACAACATCCTAAACTATATGTGCATATTTTAGTTGGAGGCATTACTGTAATCCCCTCGCTTTAAAGGCACTTTAAGTAAAAACTGGCACTATTTACCCCACTCTCCCCTATCTGTGATGGGTGACCGGTGCTCGTTTTTCAGGAGCAGAACACATTTCTTATCTGATCTGTTCCTACTCCAGCACATACAGCGACTTTCTGAGTAAACACTGGACAACAGAGGCTGTAACTTGCATTGTGACTTTTGGTTTGCTGTGCTTTATTTAAACATGTAAAAAAAAAAATGTTCTATAAGATGCAACATAAAATTAGCAGGGAAATGTGAGGGAGAACTGTCTAAAAGCCCCCTCTGGCACTCACAGGCCAGCATGTTACTGGAAATAGTGAAGCACACACAACTTCTATGAGTCATACCAATAATTTCAAATAAAGTAAAAGAAAAAAAAAAAGACAGCAAAAATGAAAACATAATATAGCATAGCACTTTGACAACACACACACACACACACACACACATACACACACTAATAATACATGCAGGTATACAGGCTTAGAGTTTCCATGAGACAAGACAGATAAAAGAAAGTAAGTAAAAAAGCCTTTAGACCTGTAAAATATTGATTAGACGCAGTTTAAAAAGGCAGTCCATATGGAAAATATTGATTGGTTAAGGGAAGAGATTAAATCACCGTGGAGACAAATTCAATAAAAATGTAAAGGCAGAGATATTCCATATATTGGACTCTTGGTAAAATACATGAAAGAGATCTGAGGAGACGAGAGCTACGTGTTAAGTGGGTATTAATTTGATAATTATATGCAAATATATCATTAAAAATCAGGGGAAGGGATGAACTTTTCTGCAATAACAGAGGTGTTTTTTTTTAGTTTTTTAGTTGTTTTTTTTTATCTCACCTGCACAAACCAGGGACCACATCCTTTATTTTTTTTCTTATGTAGTTTTTTTTTTTTTTTTTATCACTTTGTTTATATGTTTTATCACGGCACAGCAGCAACATAAACTAATCCAGGAATCCACACGGCGCCGGCTGTATTACACCAGCCGAGCAGACGTTATTCTAAAGACCGACGCCGGCAGTCTAGACTAAAAAAAAAAAAAGAAATCCACCAGACTCGGTTGTTTGTTTGTGGCAATTTCCCGCTCAGCGTCCGCTCGTAATCGAGAGGCTGCCGAATTCGGGCCCCGCCGCCGAGACGGCGATCCCCACGCAGGGCGGGGACGGGGAGTCCACACCTGAAACGAGCATCAGACGGGTAATTCACAAACCACAGCGGTGGGCCTGGCGGAAATCAAACTCTAATCTTGCGAGCTTACAAACATATGCTTATTTCCAGGGTGGTTTTCACCCCCTCGTATGAACCCATAACATCAATAGCCTTTTTTTTTTTACATGCCGAGCCGAGTAACGACTCTACCTCCACCGTCCGCCCTCCTGATTTCCATATGAGAGCGCATTGAGAGGAAGACACTCGACTTTTGGGGGGAGCGTCTCAGAGGACGGCGGAGCGGTTTGTGTGTATTCATGTGCCGCTGTCAATCACATACACACGCAGATCTGCCTGAATAGAAAGCAGGCGGCATAATGAAAAATTCATTCTGCACAAAATAATGGATAAATATTTATATCCCATCCTCGCCAATAGGAGGATACGGCCGCGGCGACGGCTTCGCCAAAAGGATGTGGTGGTGTTGGAGGAGGGGGGAGGGCGAGGGAGGGAGGGAGGGGGGTGTTTACACGTCTGTGGTTCATTACACCGGGGAAATTTTCGTGGCTACTGAGCGCGCTCCTTAGCTGGTTTACAAAGACATAAAGCACACGGACATGCAGGAATATGCAAAGATGTAAAGCGAGGACGCCGACAGCGGATACATGAGGTGTGTAAAAGACACACACACACACACACACACACACACCTGTGACTGTCCCTCTGCCTTCCTGTCCTTGGATGTGAAGAGATTCCTGAGTGTTGACCTCACGGACTGCAGAGGACCTTTGTCTGAGAGAGAGAGAGAGAGAGAGAGAGAGAGAGAGAGAGAGAGAGAGAGAGAGAGAGAGGTTGAAGGACAATGAATTATACAAATGCAGCTTATTTGAAAGACCTGCAGAGTTTGGCGAGAAATAAATAAATAAAAAAAAAAAAAACTGCAAATGGAGGGTTTGGGGAGATTGCGACAACCCCAGCTGACCTCCTGCTGTTGTTGCCTGGATACCGTTTCATTGGGAAGCGGGCGGGATATTGTATGCGGCGGGCTATTGTGGCGTTTACTGTGCCACAACACACACACACACACACACAGGCCATCTGGGTGTTTGCAGGGTGCAGAGAACAGTCTGTCTCCGTGCCTGTCGGTGTTACCGGGTTATTGATTCTCACCGTTTTAGAATCGGGCGGAGGGCGGAGACGGCCAAACACGTGAACAGGGCCTAGAAAAACCACCAAGAACTGGTTCCCTAAATCACGAAGCCTACAAATACACCGTTTGGAGGCCATCTACAGTGTTTGGACCTCATCGCTTTTTAGTGTGGAGAGAGCAGAGACGCAAAGACAAAAACGAAGCAGCAGGCCGACGATGATTCAAAGTCGATGGTTCGTGAAACTAACGGGCTACAAACACGTTGTCTGGAAGTACTGTTCCTCTGCTGGTGTCTGACTGCAGTAGAAGTAGAAGTACTGTTCCTCTGCTGGTATTTGACTGCAGTAGAAGTAGAAGTACTGTTCCTCTGCTGGTGTCTGACTGCAGTAGAAGTAGAAGTACTGTTCCTCTGCTGGTATTTGACTGCAGTAGAAGTAGAAGTACTGTTCCTCTGCTGGTATTTGACTGCAGTAGAAGTAGAAGTACTGTTCCTCTGCTGGTATGTGACTGCAGTAGAAGTAGAAGTACTGTTCCTCTGCTGGTATGTGACTGCAGTATTAGTAGAAGTACTGTTCCTCTGCTGGTATTTGACTGCAGTAGAAGTAGAAGTACTGTTCCTCTGCTGGTATGTGACTGCAGTAGAAGTAGAAGTAGTGCAGTAAAAATCTCCTGCAGTAAAAGTCCAAAGTGTCTCATGTCAAATGTCCTGGCAGTAAAAGTGACTGAGCTCCTTTTTCCAAACAGTAACTGTGTTCGCTGGGATCTTTTCCATGCAGTTAGAAAAGCAGGAGAGAACACGCCGCACACTGCATGCTTTTAAAGGGGCATTACGCTCAAACTGAACTGTCACTGATATTTTTCCGCCATTTTTCTTACACTTATTCCACATTTTTGGCCAGTTGAGTCTCCTTGTACAGCTTTTATTGTGAAATTTGGAAATGACAGCAGAGAATAAGAAGCAGGTTCCTCTTCTCATCTTTGCTGACTGAGCTTTTATTGTGAAAGGCACCACAATCTGTCACTGATCACTTGTTCTCTGTGATGGATCTGGTTTAAAATGTAGTGAAGGACAAAACTCAAGCGAAAACGAACTGAAAGTAAAAGTCAAACGACTGACCAATCTTCACTTTACTATAAGACAGTCTCCTATAACATACGTAGAGCTACACAAGTAAAAAAAATCTGCAAAGTTACCAATGCTAAATCACCCAAAAATGAAGATGGATGGCTTTGTCTGATGAAGATTGAGTGAGAAGATCCCACTGGTGTGTTTTTGCTGCGTGCTTGACCCTCCTGTCTCGGTGTGTGTCGACGCTGCTGTGCGATCGGGTGTCATCGCATCACATCTGCTCTTAACATCACATTGATTCCCAATTAAATTAAATTTTGCCCCTGCCACACTGAGGCTCAGAGACTTTTTAAAAACTGTTAAAATGTGGAGAGAGGAAGAGAGAGTCCCCCGGCTCTGCAGCCTCCGTGCTGACACACATGTGAGCGGCTGGTGGGCTCCGGTGGATTCTGCGAGGTCACGGGAAAAGCAATATTGATCCCAGGAGGCATGTTGCTGCTCACCACAGAGACGCCTTTTTTTGTTTTTTTTGGCTCTGACAGGCCCCGTAAGGCTCTCGATCCCTCGGTTACGCCTTCATGTCACGAAACTCGACAACTCCACAGTCGTAATGGAGTTAAAGAAGACCGAGTGAGGTCAAACAGCGGAGCCAAATTCACTTTTTTAAGCTTTCTGTGTCGCTCGCTGAGGCGTGAGTCACTGCTGAACCACACCAATCCATCCATTATCTATTCATCTATCCATGTATTCATCCATTTATCCACTCTATTCATTCTTCTATCCGTCCGCCTGCCTGTTTATCTGTTAGACTTGGCTCAAACAGTATTTGAAATTACATTGTCTGGCTCATTTTAGGATGATTACACAAGAATTAAATTCCTGAAAATGAAAATTTTATGCTTTTCTATGACTTATAATTTATCCGATCAATCACTTGCAGCTACTGTTTCACTAATATCTTTTTAAGTCATGACATTCGACTCTGATGAGGAGTGCCAGATCTGGTTCAGTGAGATGCTGCATACTGATGATAAAGCACCGCGCGAGCACACAGTAATAGAAGAGGCAGATATTCCGGTTATCACAACCTCAACTCAATTCAACCCGGAGGCAAAGTGTTTCAACTCACCCAGAGTAATAATAATTGATGGTCTGCTTCAGTATCACCGAAGTATAGCAGAAAAAAAAAAAAAACTGAGACCGCTCTTGAATTATGGAACAACTTTAAAATGTCCGGGAGCCTGGAGAGCCCGAGTTCAGCTGAGGAGAACGGAGACGTTTTGGAGGTTTTTGAAATGAAACCCTTCGACGTCAGTCAACTATAAAATCAAATGCAGCCCGTATACATCTGCAGGGAGGGTTTGGTCCTCGCTTGAAACAACAAACACGATTAAAACCAGCTTTAATGAGCAGTGCAATATTCCACTGGCCTCATCTACTGTGCTGTGCATTTTACTGAGCCGCATTAATTTAATTAATTTTCCACTTGATTCTGTTTAAATGCATGATTCAACATGAAATTAGACACTTTCAATATTTTTGCAAAGGCTAAATGGAGACGGTTTGCGGTGCTTTCCAAAGAACAGTGTGCACCTTTGGGTCTGAGGGTGACGAAATGATAAAACCGGCCAAAACTGTGAGATAATAACAATGAAATCAAGAAACTGTATGAAATGTGTGAGGACACATGAAGTCCCTCCTGCTCACCGGGGACAGTGGCGGTGTGGTTTGAGGACGGCTCCTGGGGTTTGGGGGAGGGCAGGGGGCCGTTCCTCTCCTCCTGCACCGGGCCGCCCTGAAAAAAAAAAAGATAAACCCCCAAAGATGAGTTTTATTTTGAAATGAGGAATGAAAAAGGATGACAGAAAACTAAAACAAATCAAGATGCAGGCACTCCGGAGGAAAATCTACTTACTTGAGGCTTGAGGACAAATGTGACAAACTACAAGGCCCACCTTCTCTCCCTCTTCCTCCTCCTCTTCATCGACGAAGGCGAAGGACTCCCAGCTGTGTTTGGCGCACTGGTTCTGCTCCTGCAGGCTCCGGCCCTGCAGCCACACGCAGGAACACACATCAGTACAGACCAGAGCTGTCACGCCGCCGCGAGTTTGACCTCAACCAGCGGCAAATAAATGAAAAAAATGAACGAATGAATGCATGAATGGAAAATAAAATCTGTGTATAATGATAGACGGCAGAGAAAGAGTGTGCACCGCTGCAGCTCAGGGTGTAAAGTATGTTGAAAATGTGAATTTATATTTTAAAATTCAATTCGACTTTCTAATTCAAGATGACAAAATCTCTTTTTTTCTTTCTTTTTGTTTTTGCCAGCTCAAATCGCATCTTTTGTACATTTTAAAGGGTTAAGGTTAGAGTGAAAATAAAGCACTACACTACATTTTATTATACTAAAGATGTGAAATATCTGAAATAATTCAGTGGAATAACAGTCCGCTTGTCACTGAGCTTCATATTTGAACGGACTTTTTAAATCCTTCTTCAAGGCCGCTGTCAAAACATCTTGTGATTCATTTCCGGCTCTCAACCCACGAGTTGAGAAACACTGGCTTTATACCATGCGGCCTTCACCGGGTGAAACAAATCAGCCTCAACATTTATCATTAAATAACATTAAATATTCATCTCTCTAAAATAACATTCAAAACAATAATGTTTCGATCAGTATGCATGAAGCCCTGATTATTCATCAATTATTTATCATCGGTTATTTGGGAAAATCGTCGTTTTATTTCAGGTGATTTATTCCAAAACACCCGGTGGTTTGCAGTTTGTTCTTATTCCTGTGCACTTGTGTTTGTCTCCCCATGGAAACAGGTGATACAGATGTTTTCATGTAACACACAGCTGGTGTGTTCATGTCGGCTCTGTGTCCTGAAGGAGGTTTAGCTTTTTCAAGACGATCAGATTTCCCTCAGGAATGTGCAAGTTTATGGAACAAGGCGCTCCAAAATCTGATCAGGCCATCTAATCGATCAGGGGAAACAACTCAAATGTTTGCAGACAGACAGAGAGACGTCACTGTGGTGAAGAAATGTCCCTGATCTAAAGAAACCAAACCTAAGAGTGATTCTATAATTAGGGGTACATGTCATGTCCATGGGCTGTATTTATCAATTTTATGAAATATTCACTTCAAACAATGATAAATTTTACATCGGGGCACATTTCTCTTTCATTTAATACAAAAAGTCAACAGGTCCCATCATTTATTTTGCAGAAAATGCCTATTCTTTACCTGAATTTGCTGTTTTTGTGCTGTCCAATTTTCTAAATGTAAGGTTGTGATCCTCGGATTTACACTAAAATACATGTTTTTGTATATAATTTTCAGAACTTTTTGTTCAAAATAATCATTAAGACATGAGAAAGATGTTTTCAAAACTATCTGGCTCATTCATGTACATGAAATTATTCAATTTGTGTGCGTCCGAGAAATCAATGTCAACTGTGTTACCCGTTGAAAAAGCCCCTATAAATCAGCAATGGTTTCCCTCAAAGTTATATGTCTAACATCACATGACTCGCCGCTCTCTTCTGGGATGGAAATTTGAAGACTTTGTGGTGAGTTTTTACTCCTTCTGTTCAATATTTAATCAATATTACTGTGTGCACACTGTGCGGGTTAATTGATCGTCAACTGTGTTAACATGTTTCTGTGAATTTGCTTTAGATGTTATATTTACAAAAATGTAGAAAAAATTTATAAAAACATGAGTTGATTGAGGTCATGTGGTGACTGGTCCAAAGTCTACAGTTAGCACAAAGTCCTAAAATGGCCAAAATGTCAACTGTGTTACCTGTCAACTGTGTTACCCATCAACTGTAACACAGTCGACAATGTTGGCAAAGTTATGCTTATATTGAGTGTTGTTGAGGAGAGTCCAAGCGGCTGAAACATTGATTTTATTATTTTTTTAAAGCCAAATTATATCTGAGTCTTAGTATGCAAACAACGTGGGACTGTCCCTTATGTAAAACGTCCCACCACAGAAAGTGCAGCATCCGTACATCAGCCTTGCTGCTGGATCATGTTGTTCTGTTTACTCTCTGTAAACCACTAAATGCCTATAAGACTTAATGACAAATCCTGCGTTTGAAATCGCCTGCTAACGTACTATTTATACTAAGTAGGATGACAAATTGAGTTTGTAGCGGATTCCAGCTGCAAAGTTGTGGATTTTGTGAGGGCTAGAAGTTCCT
The DNA here is from genome assembly GCF_902150065.1 of Myripristis murdjan. Taxonomy (NCBI): domain Eukaryota; kingdom Metazoa; phylum Chordata; class Actinopteri; order Holocentriformes; family Holocentridae; genus Myripristis; species Myripristis murdjan. Next base: position 5,561,635 of record NC_043990.1, read on the forward strand.
GAAGAAGACGTTGTACATCCTGTCTTCAAAACAAAAGCTCCACTTTTGGTTATAATGTATTCAGTGAGTTCAGTGAGTGAGTTTTGTAAAGAACAGAGAGTGTGCTTATTTTGTGCTGTGGCTAGCCTGAGAGTCGTTTGGTGTCTCTGAAGCAAATTTCCAAACAGGCGTTATTTGGATAAACCGATCACATTTTGGTAATCAACATGGCTGCTTTGTCACCTGAGGACATTTTAAAACTCATCAAAGTCACGTATTTACAGTGTTAGAATGAAAAGTGGTGGAGCTTTTGGAGCCTGGTTTAAAATCCTGTGTAGTCGGCAGTGTGTTTGCAGGCGATTTCATACACAGCCAAAGTGAAGTTGGGAGCAGCTTTCTAAAACGTGTGCGGTCCCTGAGCGGGTTCACCTGCGTCAGGATCCGCCTCTCCGCCGACAGCCACCAATCACAGAGAGCCAGCAGCTCCAGGCGGTCGATGCTGCCCAGGAGGATCATCGAGTCTGCAACCAGGAGGGAGAATCGGTCGGACCGCAGCACACACACTTTGATCAGCACAGTTTGATCATAAACAGAGACGTGGCGCTTATTTTCATGCTTTCACTGAGGCGAACACCAATGCATCCTTCTCGTATCGTGGTCATTAGGTTGCACCGTCCTTTACGGCGGACACAACGACTTTTCGGAAAGCTCAACTCGGGATTGATCGACGAAACGGAGAATCAGAACATCTGGAAGTCAGGGCAGCGTAGTGAGAGAGAGAAGAAATTGTAAAAAATTGCTAATACTAGAGAATAGAATCGCCCATCCTCAGAGGAGCATGTGTCTGCAGACCCGGAGACTGCAGATTCAAACCTGCAGTTCTGGACCCGCAGTTCTAGACCCCTTGTTTTTCGTGACAGCGACCTCTATTTTATTGGAGACAAATAATTACCCTAACCCTAACTGTAACCCTAACCCTAACAGGGGTCTAGAACTGCGGGTCCAGAACTGCAGGTCTGAATCTGCAGTCTCCAGGTCTGCAGACACATACTATTGCGTCCTCATGCCGCGATGTGTTTAACCCTTTAAAGCCATTTGTATCATATATGATACACATTTTCAATTCCGTTTTCCGTTTAATCAATACAAAATACTGTTGTATACCTTTGAACTAACCCTAACCCCCGTTCACTCTGGACCATACCGTTGGCACGTCAAGTACATATCATATATCATAAGACAGAAAGATCGTGTAATAACATATTTTTGGATTTTTTTTTTTTTTTTTTTAGATTTTGTTATAGGACTAAATAAAGGGTTCAGTTTCAAAAAATTGGAATTTTCTGCCAATTCTTTCATAGTTCAGGCTTTATAGGGTTAATGACCTCACAGGCCACTGCCGTCTACAACACCGCTTCCACTTTTGCCTCTTTCTTAGCCGGCCCATTATCCTGTCCCCAAATTTGTTGGTGTCTGAAATTTTAGTGCTGCCCTCTAGTGGATTTATTGCTCAACATCCACGCCAAGAGACGTGAAAGCATGTGAGCAGTGACGGTTACAACGTTTGAAACGGCCGGAGTTATTTTTCTCTGTCTTGGAGCTGAACTTCAATTTGAAAAGCCGTCTGACTGACCCATCTGCCACACCTCCAAGACTGTCGGTCCCTTTATACCACACCACTAGAGGGCGCCTAACTTCAAAACGTAACTGTAGATCGTGATACGCTGCTGTGCAAACGACGTGAACCGTTCCCCCTCAGGAGGAACCGACGAAGAAGTGGCGTTCTGGCCTCTGGATGAACCGTGATGGCGCTGCGTTAGGACGTTCACCTCCGCTGAGCCAAAATCTGCAGCCCCTAAAATGTGTTTTGCCCTTCAGCGAGTCCTTGTTCTGTCTTTGTCGTGGGCTGTTGTTCTGCGTCTGCACAGGGGAATTACTGCGGGGGGGAAAATGCGCTTAATAAATGACAACAAGATTAAAGTACAGCCCGTCAGCTTCCTTGAAGAGTCAATTAAAGTTTTATTGCCGTCAGGATTTGGGTTGGAGGTTATAAGAACACAAGGAGTTTCTGCTCAGCGCGAGGCAGCTAGGTAGGTTACCACCGACGGGCTACTTTCAGTCTTTATAATCCTGTGAATTGTTTTTAAATTGTTGTTTTATCGCTCGAAAAGCCAGCAATGGGAAAGCAATTCAGAAAAATGAAATGACTGAGTTATTTTCTCCCCTGGCATGAAATCAAAGTGAAGATATACTGCGAGGTGAGACACATTTTCAGGGAGAAATGTTTGGCACTGCACTGGGTTTTGTGCCGCTCTCAAAACAAAAGCAGAAAATAGATATTAGGCCTCATCAACCTCCACTTTTTTATGATTATAAAGCAGCAAACTGTCTGGCTGTCCAGCTTCACGACAGAGAAAAGAAAAGAGAAAAGTGCATCCAATATAACACAAGACAATGTAAGACAACAATCACAAGACACAAGACAAAATCATTGAATAATTCCCCCACAAATTAAAAAAAAAAAAAATGCAATATTAAAGTGATATTCATTGAGATGGTGCAATTAAATCTTTCAAAATAAAAGTACCACACAGGTGTTACAAGTGTCCACTAAATGACAAGGTGAATGTTAACCGCTTGAAACATGAGAAAATTCAATTGATTTATTTCAAAAACATGGGAAACAAAAGCAATTAGAAAATTAAGGGGGGAAAAAATACCAAAAAAAACAAAAAAACAAAAAAACAGGAAATTACTAAATAATTCCCCCCAAAATAAATAAATAAATAAATAAAAGAATAATAAGAATAATAACAACAATAATAAAGTGATTTTCATTGAGACGGTTAATAAGACCTTTCAAAATAAAAGCCCTCCAGGGAACTACTGGGTTTCAAATTGTTAAAAATAAAAAATAAAAAAAAAATCAAACTACTTCTATTGCTGCACATTGGCTCCATAATCCAGGAGGATTTTTTTTTTTTTTTTTGAAAAAAATCAAGTTTTTTTTCTCTCTATTTTCAGCCTTACTAATTTGTAAGGAATAGAAAAGTAAGTATTTGTCTGAGCACTAATTTGCAGAATCACGATGAAAGCATTAAGGTGAACTGGAGCAGCCACAACTGTAGGTTTGATAAAAGAAGAGAAGAAAAGATGAAGAAAAGTGGGTGAAGGTGCGACAGGTGTGACCGTTTTACCTTTGGAGTCCACCAGTGGGATTGTCTTGAGGGATGTGGAGTCCAGCAGCTGGATGACTTCTCTGCAGGAGCAGTGCAAGGAGATGAACCTCACCTTCCTCACCATGATGTCCTCCACGAAGATGTTGTACTGGCTGCAGGCATGAGGACACACCGTGAAGGAAACATAAAGCATTCACTGTGCATTTTTTTTTTTTTTTTGAGTTGTTGCTCTTCCTTATGAAATTTATGCAAATCAAGTTGTGAGACAAACACACCTGCACAAGCAAACAAGCCTCTTCATCACCGGCTGAAAGCACAAACTGCGAGCCTCAGCGTTCAGACTCATCCATCCTCACACCCTGCACACTCTCTAATTTAAGAGTCCTCTGATCTGATCTGAGGTCAGACTCTGGGGGGAAAACGCTGCGTCCTGGAGCCGCTCCGGACAGTCAGCCCTGTTTGCATGAGGGATTTCCAGCTGCTTGTCAAATTCACGATTACACTGATTTTGGGAGACATGATATTGCGAGTGAATTGCGAGCAGCATTTGAGTCGACTCAACAAAGAACGAATCACAATTGTGTCACAATTGTATTACACATGCATGATGCTTTATTTTTGGACTATAACACAGTTTCCGTGGCATTGTGATGCGTGGTCATTTTGGTATTCAATATGTCACACGTTCCTCTTAGTGCATCTGGATCACAGTTTCCTTTTTATTTTTTATTGAATTAGTTTTATTTCTTCTTCTTGCAGTTCTTTCATTTGGTCATTCTAGAGTTGCAGGAATATCACTAATGCAATGTGGTCTTGACCTAATGAGTGCTTGTTACCTTCAGGAGTGAAAAAGCTTTTTTCACTGCTTCACATTCATTTTGGTTAAAAGCATCACAAATGTATAAAATGTAAATGCACTGAATCTTCACCAGTGCATAAACACCGCTCTGCTCACTTTCTTCTTCTTCTTCTTCTTTTTTATTTATTTATTTTTTTTTAAGCAGAGCCACAGCAATCTGACTGAATAGACTGGACTGAAAGCAGAAATAATTTTTTTTTTTTTTTTTTTTTTTTTTTTGTTATCTCACCTGCACGGATTAGCACAGGGTCCTATCTTTTCTTTTGTGTCTCATCCCGACACGCAGAGCCTCTGATGGGGAAGACAGAGGTGAGACTTGTTTCTCTGCGCTCCATTCTACCTGCACCGGGTTTGTAATTGGCCTGTGACTGACAGCGTCTTCACACCTTTAACTCGTCAGAGGTGTGTGATGTTCCCCAAGGTGAAAGGGCAGGATAAGTGCAAAGCCACTCGTCATGTTGGACAGTCAGGGTTTTCTTTGATTCCCCAGCTGATACCTAATGATTTGGCATTCTGTGTAAAATAATTAGTATTCACCTATATTTCTGCTTTCCCCACCTGGATATCCAGAAAATAATGTTTTTTTTTTTTGTTTGTTTTTTTTTTTACAACTTTTGCAGGTTTTGGAGGTTGGGAGCAGCCGTGGCTCATTTGGACTCCTGTAGTAATTTCTTACGTCCCATCTGGGTTTCTACTGTATTTTATCAGGGTTTTTAATCACATCGGGAGCGTTTGTTCAGCCGCTCACAATCCAGGCCAGGTGTTGCATTCATGTGGCGCAGACGAGGGAGCGGGCTGTGAAGCAATCGTGCAATATGGATATGCGATATGGTGCAAATCATAAGGTGTTTTTTTTTTTTTTTTTTTTTTTATGTCATTATACTCACAATATGGCCTATTTGTGCCAAATTATATGAAGTAATTAAACTGATGCATTAAATGGCACTGTAATGTTCAGCATGACGCCATAATATTTCTTAACCCTCCTATTATGTTTGGGGTCAATTTGACCACAGCCAGTGTTTAACGTCTCTAAATAAATGATTAACATCATTTTTTTTTTGCTTCATATTTAATGAGTTTTCCTAATGTAATGGGCACTACTGGATAAAGATGAAATTGACATGATATGTTTTCAATGTCCTGTTCACACTTTGTAACGCATCGGTTATAAATAACAAAAATCTGTACTTAGAAATAATATAAAGCCATTAAAACACCAAAATTAATATTTCTTTCCAATTTTAGGTCAATCAGTGAGATTTTATGGTGATTTGCATATTTTGCCATTGTCGCATAATAGGAATACTGGATGTATAAGTGGGGATGGGGGGAGTTATGTTATATTTAAAGGACTATTTAGGTCGTCAACAAAGAAACATAAAGTACCGACACATAAACTTTGATAACAATTTTAGTTATAATAATTTTGTGGAAGTTTAAACTGCAGGCGTCAAATTGACCCCAAACATAAAGGATGTTCAAAAATGTGAACATAACAGGAGGGTTAAGATGTTTCATACCTCATTTTCTCGGTTTTTAAATAAAAGTTTAAAAGTATCACAGTATCACAATGTTGTAATACTGAATTATTATAACCCCCAAAAGCGCTAAAAATAAAACAAACAAAAAAAAATCAGAGTTGGTGATTGGCCAGAGCAGCGGAAGATGATGTCATTCCACCAGATGGACGGTTCAGCTGCGTCAGGTTAGACGCACCTGATGTGCCCGAAGCCGAGCTCCGGCAGGTAGGGCAGCTTCTTGACCTGGATGATGGAGTCGTACAGGGACGGCTGCAGGCCCTGAGCCACCATGTTGGCCAGGATCACCGCCACCATCATGGGCAGGATGTGGGAGATCTGGCCCGTCAGCTCGAAGCAGATCACCGCCGTGGACACGGTGTGAGTCACCGCACCGGTCAGCGCAGCTGCTCCTGTTAGAGGCATGAGATGGAGGGATGGAGAGGGGGGGACGGAGGGAGGAGGAGAGGAGAAAGGCGGGAAGAGGACGGATAGAGAAGGACGAGAGGAAGAGGGAAGGAAAAGTCATGACGATGGAGAGGAAAGAAGGAGGGATACGATGGAGAGGGAGAAGTGTGAGAAAGAGACAGGAGGGGAGTAGCAAGAAGATGAAGAGAGCGGGGGGAGGAGGAAAGGTGTGGCGACAAGAGGATAAGGTTGGAAAAAACAGACAAGGAAAACGATAGAGCAGTTTAGGGAATAGGAGGAGAGGAAGAGGACGGACGGACAGAACAAATGAAAAGGCAGGAAGACGACGTCAGAGAGGAAGCCTCGTGAAAAGGTTGTGCACTGAAACCGGACGGGCAGAAGGCACATAAAGCAGGAAGGCTAAAGGTAAAATTCACAGGAGAGAGATGATGAAGATAGATGGATGGATGGATGGAGGGATAGATAGATGGAGGTGCTGGTGCTCTCGGAGTGGAATGACTGATGGACAGAGCAAACAGTTAGAAAGATAAAAAGGATGAATGAAGGGATGAAAGACGGGTGACAGAGGCAGAGAAGAAAGGGGGGATCCAGGGGAGAGAGAGAGAGTGAGAGGGAGAGAAAGAGGGGAGGCACAGGCTTTGTAGGGCAGCGTGAGAGGATTGAAGGAAGGCCACGTTTCTGGGTCAGTGACCGCGGCGAGGACAGCGGGGGGAACGCACGCTGACATTTCACTGTCAGAGCAAAGCGGCCACACGCTCTGACCGACAGGAGGGGGAAAGAGGAGGAGGAGGAGGAGGAGGAGGAAGAGGAAGATCAGGGAGGGAGGACAACTTTGACGACCGGCGACAACTGGAGAGGCTGACAGGAAAGGAGGAGAGGAGAGAAGTGACGGGAGAGAGAGAGAAGAGGACAAGTGGATCACGAGCGACGGCTTGAGGAGGCAGGAGGCGGACAGATGAAGAGGAGGAGGAGGAGGAAGAGAGGGAGGAAGAGGAGGGAGGAGAGGGGCGGGGAGGCGGATAACTTGACAAGCGGCGCTTTCGAAGGCTAATAGGGACTCAGGATCCAGGCTAAGTTTGAGTTACAACCTGATGACTAGTAATGATAATAATAATAATAATAATAAAAAAACTTTATTTGTATAGCACCTTTCATACAAGAATTGCAGCTCAAAGTGCTTCACAATAAAAAGAAGAACATTTGAAAACACATTAAATAAAACATTAAAAACAGCACAGGGTGGAATTAAAAAGAAAAGGCTAAAAATTGAAATAAAATTTGAAATAGAACAAAAGATGCAAATAAAACAATAAAAGACAACAGCGTGGAATAAAACAGGAGCTCGTTAAAGGCTAAAGTGAAAAGGTGGGTCTTTAATCTTCAATCAAGTTCAATCAAGTTGCTCAATATGCACGGTGTATCTAATTAGACGTTTTAACATTTCTGCATTTTAAATTTATCGACATTTCAAAGCCAATCCTTGCCTGAATTTGTTGTTTCCGGTAATAATTCGCCCATTTTCCCCCACTGCTCTGAGCTTAAAATGATGCTCACACAGTTTGCACCAACTTAAAAAGACTGGCTCTGCCTTTTAAGGACAAACAGATACCCTGATAGAATGATGATCAAATGAAGGAGGAGGAGGAGTGTAATAAATAAAGAAGGGGGAGTGAGGGAGGAGGAGGAGGAGGAGGAGGAAAGGGAGACTAACCAATGACTGCGTACCCTCCAGGGATGATGCGGTACAGGATGCCGTCGAACACGATCCCGTGAGGAAACAGGGTGGCCATGATCTCGCCCACCAGCCGGCCGAACGCGGCGCCTGCAGGACGGGCGACAGAGGCGGGCGCATCTCAACTGCTGCACATACAGCTGATATAAACATACACATATGGAGATGTGTGCGTTTTCAACATGAAACACATGAGGCTGGAATTAGAGGTACTGTATAGTTCAGTCATTTTATGAAAAAACCCTAGGACAAATTGCAAGAGAAGCAAACTCAACTGATTTTGTATCCTCAGTTTGTCCTGAGTGAGGGGGAAAAAGTCCCAAGGAATCCCATTGGTGGAAAGTTTGGAAAATCACCTATTTATGACCATATAATACCAAAAAACACTGTTTTTAACACACAGGGGAAAGGGGTTCAACATTTTACTTTCAGATATCACTATAAAAATTCACAAGATGATTACACACACAAAGACAAGAAAAAAAGTCAATTACAAGTTCTTTGAATTATTCTGTTTACACATGCATATCACACATGATCTGATCTGATATGTGCTAATTGGAATAAATGCCAGAACAGATATTTAAACAGTGAATTAAAAGGTTACTATATATTTAAATATCTGTTCTGACTTTTATTCCTTATATTCCTTATTAGCGCATATCAAATCAGATAATGTGTGATATGCATGTGTAAACAGAGTAATTCAAAGAACTTGTAATTGACTTTTTTTCTTGTCTTTGTGTGTGTAATCAGCTTGTGAATTTTTATAGTGATATCTGAAAGTAAAAGTTTGAACCCCTTTCCCCTGTGTGTTAAAAACAGTGTTTTTTGGTAATATGTGGTCATAAATAGGTGATTTTCAAAACTTTCCACCAATGGGATTCCTTGGGATTTTTTTTTCCCTCCCTCAGGACAAACTGAGGATACAAAACCAGTTGAGTTTGATTCTCTTGCACTTTGTCCTAGGTTGACCCCAATTTTGGCCTAAAATTACTGGACTAGTAAGGCAGCGCTGCCCCCCCCCCCCAGTCTGGGTCAGAGACAGAGTTGGATTTATGGTTATGTTTAGGTCACACTCTGCTCTGTAAGCGACTTTTCTAAGTTCTCATATGATTTCAAAAGCCTGCACCTGTGACCTCTGGTCCCCTGCCCACCTGTTCGTGGGCCGTCACCGACAGTTTTCCACCAGTGGTTTGTTCTGTTGTAGGCCATATCCACATGGAGGGTTTTTTTTTTTTTTTTTTTTGGGGAAAATGTAACCTTATTTATTCATAAAAAAACTCCTATCAGCATGTGCAAAGACGCTAGTGACAGAGTATGGTTAAAATGTCTTAATGTCTAAAACTGTGGGGACAATAAAGGGTTTATATGGACAGGGGAAGGAGGTTGAGCTCCTCAGGTTGTTGAAAATATCTGTATGATCAAAGTGGCGTGTGTGTGAGGTCAGGATTTCACTGTGAGCACGCACAAAGACACAAAGCAGTGCTGGTGACATCAGCGTTGTCAAATTTGTGTTTTTTTTTTTTTTTTTTTTTTTTTGCCAAAAGTTGCATTTGCAGAGACCAAAAATGCAGTTTTCGTCTCTGTCTTAGCTGGTTGCCTGCACGGTGTTTGAATGCTAATCGGGACGAAGTGCAGTGCTTCAAAATAGAGAACACCAACTAGCAGGGAAGCTGAGCTACATTAAACACACACACACACACACACACACACACACACACTCAAATGACAGTTTAATCTAAGCTGCCAAACTGTTTTGTGAAAAGCTCAAAACATTACAACGCTGTACGCCATATACACTGTTGGACGCATTATTTGTAGACGTCACCTTAACTTTTCTAAATTTCATAGATTTGGATGGATTTGATCATGATGTTGACCCCAATATTGACTGCATGGTTCATGGACCACCTGCAGTATCTTCACCGACCACCAGGGGGCCACAGCCGTCTGGTTGAAACCCTCTGATCTACGGTGAAGACGAGTTGTCGTAGCCCTTTACATGAAAACTGAGTGGAAGCTGGTGCTGCTGTGCTCACCCAGTATGAAGACGGGCATGAAGGCCCCAGAGGGGATGGGCATGGTGGTGGCAACTGCAGACATCCAGAACTGCAGGGGGAGACACGTGAGACAGCATTTAGAGCAGGAGACAGCGAGGCTCTTGATGGAAACCAGTAAGAAAAAAAAACAAAAAAAAAAAGTATCATCTTATGTGTGCTGGCAGCTTGACCAAAACATGTCTCTGTGGGAAACAATGATGATCATGAAAAAGTTAGTCAACAAGCAGCTGAAAGCCACGAGACGATTTTCAGATAAGACAAGCAGCAAATCACAAGAAACAGAGGAGAACAGAGGGACTGAACAGGCTGAGTGAATCATAAATGATAAAAAAAATAAATGATAATAAAAATGCATTATGTACACCACAGTATCAGAGTACACCATCACTGCATACAAATATACAAATATGACCCTACAACGGTAATACACACATGGTGCATAACATTACACTGCAAAATAGTGGTGTTTTACATTGCACTTTAAACTGGGGTAATTAAACAGAGACATGATCGCTGCACAGGACAGATGCACAGAGAAATGGTATGAAATCTTACTGCACAATGGAGAAACAAATGATGAATATGATGTTAAACAATCTAAAAAAAAAAAAGTGACATGCGAATATGTAAGACATGTAATAGATGCAGATAAATAATTCTAAGTAGCTATTAGTAGTAGTGTTGTCAGAGCCCAATACACAATGACTGGTTACACACATCAAACAGAGTGAAATAGACTTAGAGCTGTGACTTTAGAGGAAACAGACTCAGAACAAGGTGTGATCTCACCTCGATGGGCGTGGATCTGTTCACTACAGCGGCTGTTCACTGTGCTACAAGTTTGATTTTACATCAGACAGGTTACCTCTAAGGGGACTGTCTTTGTTATGGACGTTGTTCGATGTCCATGCTAAGATCTTATAAGTCTCATGGGTGAATGCACAGCTGCTATTTGGTGTGACTGAGGGATTTTCTCCACTAAGCCAAGGGAGACAGTGTCACAGGCAGTGAAACACACCAGTGAGTGGATCACCCTGTTGTGAGTATATAGTCTTTGTTTGAACAGTATTTGTCCAATGTAAGCTGTGTCTCAGTGCATACTATCTAGAATTAAATATACACTACTCACAAAAAGTTAGGGATATTTGACTTTTGGGTGAAATTTATGGAAAATGTAAAAAGTTCACGCTACAGTGATATTATATCATGAAAGTAGGGCATTTAAGTAGAAGCATACACTGGTGATTTCCTCATCTCAAACAGTTTCTTGAAACAAAAGCCAACAACAGTGGTGGATATACCACAACAAAAAATGTCAGTGTCAATAACTTGTCATGTGCCCTTGAGCATCAATTACAGCTTGACAGCGACGTCTCATGCTGTTCACAAGTCGACTTATTGTCTGCTGAGGCATGGCATCCCACTCTTCTTGAAGGGCGGCCCTCAGGACATTGAGGTTCTGGGATACAGAGCTCCGAGCCTCTACACGGCCACTCAGCTGATCCCATAGGTTTTCTATGGGATTCAGGTCTGGAGAAAGTGCAGGCCACTCCATTTGAGGTACCCCAGTCTCCAGCAGCCGTTCCCTAATGATACGACCTCGATGAGCTGGAGCATCAAACACCTGATGTGAATTTTGCCGTTAAACTCCTTGTTAGAGAACAGCAACTTGTGCAAAAAGTACTGAAACACTGAACAGTTGGACATGTGCATTCAAAAGTTTACAGAAGGTCACATTAAGTTCACCTGTAAAGGTTATAATGCATTTTAGGTTCATCCTGAAATTTC